>NC_066584.1:408261318-408561318 GCF_024323335.1 Lathyrus oleraceus
CAAGCCTGAACCTTCATACATGTGTAATGTATTAAAACCATCGAATGGGAAAAATCCCATCGAAGCAGAAAAAATAGATAAATACATTACTAAGACTTATACTTTTGATGTGTCTAAGTGCGACGGGATATTTGATTTATTGGTTAAAGATGGTCAAATTGTTTTTCCTCAGGGTTTAAAGAATCCCCCTCTAGAACAGAAAAAGAAAAAGGGATTTTGTAAGTTTCATAACTTTCTTGGTCATAAAACTTATTAATGTGTTCTTTTCATGGACTTGGTGCAAAAAGCATTGAAAGAAGGAAGGCTTCAATTTGGCGAAAGGCCAAAGATGCAAGTGGACTCTGATCCTCTGAAGGTTGAAGAAGCTTTGTACTCTGAACCTCTTGAATGCATGATGGTGGAGAATATTGATGGTCTCATGGAGTCTCGGGATGTTGTGTCTCTAGCTGAATCTTTTGAAGTAATAATGGTTGAAACTACTGATGGTTTCGACAAGAGAGTTGAAGATGAACTGGAATCAGCTTATCCCTAAGCAGGCAAAAACCTAACAGATTTCCAAGAGAAATGAAAAGTAAGTGGGTCAAAAGAGATACTATGTCCAAGGTGTAGCACTGTGTTCGACGAGAAAGCCGCTGAAAGATTGGACGCTGACAAAAGGAAGGCATCAAAAGAAGAGAAACCTGTCTCCCCCAGATTCGTGTTCGACAAACATGGAGCACCACGTCAAAATGAAGAATACAGGAGGCAGTTCCAACAACCTCGACCCAAGACTTTCCATCCGCCATCAGATATCCCATAGAAGAAGTGGGTGGAATCGGTGAACCAGAAGGGGGCAAGAGGCAAAAGTGGAGAGTGCTGGATTTAGAAAAAGAAACAATGACGCTAGAAAATAAGGTCGAGACAAGGGGTTATGTAGTTTCTCCCAACTACATGGGAAAAAACCCAATGACCATAACACAATGGAGGCATTACCAGCGGAAAAAAAAGTTGGGAAGAAGGCTCCGACTTTGCAGTTGAAGCCTGTCGAAACCAATGGACAAAAGAGGCAATTCCCAAAAGAAGTGTGGGCCGAAAAAGGAAAGATTATGGATAATCAGACAATTGCCATGAAAGATGATCCTACAGGGAAGAAAGGGGTGGTATCTTCCCAAAGTATGAAATATTCACCTTAGGTCGAGAAAGAGAAAGAGCCAGAGGACATGCTTAAATCGAATGAGGAGGAGCCTGAATACTCCCCTCAGTTGGATGAGGGGGAACTTGAATACTCTCCCCAGTCCGATGAAGAGTTCGACGAGGATATGTACGACAATACTAATGATGACACTTATGGTGATGATTTCGTTGTTAACTGTGGCATTGTATCAGTGTTGCCTGCATAATATGGTATGGTGTCAGAAGTCTCAGAAATAGAGGAGGACTTCATGTTAGACGAAACGGTTGGGGGTAAACCATTGTGCTATTACGTTATGAATAGTGGCATGGTCGAGGAGCAAAAATCCATGTTCGAAAGACCTAGCCCAGGGATTGTAACAACCCATTTTTTTAAGTATTTATTTATTATACTATTATTATGATATTTTAATTTAATTATGTGGAGTATTAATTAATTAATTGGTGTATTAATTCATTATCTAGTGGATATAAGAAATAAGTAAATAATTGAATTAATTAATTAAATTGGTGTGCATAGTGAGTGGTTAATTATTTAAATTTACATAGAGGTATTAAATATTAGGTATTATTGGGCCTAGTGATTAAATTAGATGATTTAAGCCCAACTAGAATACTATTATAAATAGTAAGAGTGAAGGAAGTGAGGATTAGAATTTACTTGAGCACTGGAAGCAATAGAGAAAGAGGAGAGGAAAAATGAGAGGAGTCAAGGTTTCCATCAAATTGACAAGGTAAGGGGGGAAATCCTTATTATTATGGGTTAGTATGATTGGTAAATGGGTAAGAACATGATTTAGGTTGAAATCCTTAATTGGCATGGTTTTGGAATTATTAGGTCTTGATAAATACTCTTGAATTGTGATGATTAAATTATGCCAAAACTGTGAATGAATATATAATTGGATGAGTCATAATTTTTTGAACGTGTAGCTTTTTACGGAATCGAAATCGGAGGTCCGGAAGTCCTCCAACGATGAAAAATGCGGAGGATTCTGCATTCTGTTTCGTTGTTAGCGCAGGAACAACTTTCTGTTTTGCGTTAACCGGTTAACCCAGGGCGTTAACCGGTTAACACTGTTACGATTTATGAAAAATTACATTTTGTTTTGCGTTAACCGGTTAACACTGTTATAATATTGAAAAATTGATATTTAATTTTGTGTGCGTTTGGGGATGAAATCTATGTGTACCTATTCGATGGTTGGCCTATATTGACGAATAAAATATTGTATGAATGTGTATGTATACCATTATTAGATTGTGAATGATTTGTGATTATGGATGTGTATATGTAATCGTAATTGATGTGTTGTGATGAATGTGTATATGTACCAATTGTGAGTCATGGTGATATGTGGGATGTTAAGACGGTATATAGATGGTCTTAATTGCATATGTGTTGGTATGTGTGCATTCATTCGTAGCATGGTTGACTTCATTGTGGAAGTGGTGAAACTGTGGGTTCACATGAGCAGACGTTGATTCTTACTGGGAATCAGGCGTAGTATTTAAGCGGTGATCCTTCATTGGAAACAGACGTAGCAGACGTTAATCCTTAATTGGGATTAGGCGTAGTATTAAGCAGTGATCCTTCATTGGAAACAGACGTAGGGCTTTGTTCTTGTCCGGATCGGAAGCGTGGCTTGGATTCTAGATATTGAATCGGAAAGCGGTGAAACTTTGAGTTCACATTGAGGTACCACATGCATGGAGTCACATTGTCTTGCATTGAGTCGTCTATAGTTATGTGATCATTGAATGCATGTATTGATGTGAATGCGATGTACGTTTGAAATATGTGAGATGATTGTTGGTTAATATTATTGACGTGATTATACCAAGTGTGATGAATTCTTAAATTGTGTTTTAATTCATTGTGCCTTATTATGCTATTTCATAATGATTTTGGAATTCTCACCCTTTCTGTTTGAATGTTACCTTTACATGGGTATCGTGCAGATACTACAGAGTAGTATTGCTGGAGTAGGTGGACGGTAGCTTGCTCAAGAATAACTGGAGAGTTTCCGTATTTAGTTTGAATTTAGGTAATGAGTCAATGCTCTGGTCATGTAACACTGGGTAGATTAGTGGTATTGAACTCCTATTTTATTTTGATATGCTTTATGTCATTAATGGTTTTATTTTGTTTGGAGTGATTATTGAGAGATGATCATGGTATGGGACATGGATCATTTTATGAAGTACATGAGTATTCTTTATTTTCCGCTGCAAACGCATATTGCTTGAATATTCATGATTAGTGAAATGTGTTATTTTGAATGACCAGGTGTATTGTTGGTTTTCAAAAGTTTTAAGTTTCGAAAACGTCGATGTGACGCCCTTTTGTTTATATGCGTGCTTATTTACTCTGATTATATGCTAAATAATTTGGGGTAGAAAAAGGGGTGTTACATTAGTGGTATCAGAGCCTGGTCGACCAGTTGGTCAATAGTAGTAGGTTTTCCGTGGTATTTGATTTGTGTATCTGACACGATCGATACTGTTTGGTTGATGTTTCGGGTTGTTTAGGACAATGGTTGCAGGCAGGAATGACGATGCCATTGCTGAGGCGCTGAGGATGCTGGCTGAATCCATGGGTCAGATCCATCAAGCGAATGCCCATCAAGCGAATGCGCATGGCGGTAACCAAAAGGGAGATGATGATGAGTTCCGGGCTTTGGGGAGATTCCAGCGGAACAATCCTCCTATCTTTGAGGGTGAGCATGCACCTGAGAAAGCTCAAGCTTGGCTGAAAGCAATTGAGAAGATCTTCAGAATCATGAACTGTACTGATGCTCAGAAAGTGCAGTTTGGTACCCATATGCTTGAGAAGGAAGCTGAAGATTGGTGGAATAACACTCTTCAGAGGTTCGAAGAAGACAACATTGAAGTTACTTGGACTCTTTTCCGTGATACCTTCTTGGAGAACTATTTCCCAGAAGATTGTCGTGGGAAGAAAGAGGTGGAGTTCCTTGAATTGAAGCAAGGAAATGGTACCGTTGCTGATTATGCTGCTAGATTTCAGGAGCTTATCAAGTATTGTCCTCATTACAATACTGCTAATGCTGAGAGATCTAAATGTTTGAAGTTTATGAATGGCTTGAGACATAATATCAAGAAGGCCATTGGTTACCAACAGATTACTCGTTTTACAGAATTGGTTAACAAGAGCCGGATTTATGACGAGGATAGTAGGGAGAGTGCTTCTGTCTACAAGAGTCTGAAGGGGAAAAACCAAGATCGGGGAAAACCATATGATGACAAGAGGAGACAATCTAGTGTTGGCAAGAAGCCAAGTGGGGGAGTATCTTCTATTCCACTTAAGTGCTTCAAATGTGGTGTGGAAGGCCATCGTGCTACGGAGTGTAGTAGAGATTCTGGGAAGTGTTTCAATTGTGGCAGGATGGGTCACAGGGCAAACCAGTGTAGGGTTGGTTCGAACGTAACTTGTTTCAACTGTGGTGAGAAAGGTCACATTAGTTCGCAATGTGATAAGCCGAAGAAGGAGCAAGTGAAAGGAAAGGTGTTTGCATTGTCTGGTGCGGAGACCACTATCGATGATAGACTAATTCAAGTACGTGCTTTATTAATGGTACACCTTTGATTGCCATTATTGATACCGGTGCAACACCTTCTTTAATTTCTTTGGATTGTGCTAAGAGGCTGAATCTCATATTATCTGATATGCGTAGAAGTATGATTATTGATACACCTGCTATGGGTTCTGTTTCTACTTCCTATGTGTGTTTGAATTGTCCGTTGAGTATATTTGGTAGGGGTTTTGGAATTGATTTAGTTTGTCTTCCGTTAGAGCAACTCGACGTGATTTTGGGTATGAATTGGTTAAAAGTTAACCGGGTGTATATCAACTGTTTCGAGAAGACGGTTATTTTTCCCGAGGTTGATGCTAAGGAAGATTGGTGTGTGTCTGCTAAGCAAGTTGATGAATCGGTGCAAGATGGTGCCGAGTTGTTTATGTTGTTGGCAACTTTGGATATTCGAGAGAAGAGGACGATCGAAGAACTGCCAATAGTTTGTGAATTTGCGGAGGTATTTCCGGAAGATATAAGTGATTTACCGCCGGAACGAGAGGTCGAGTTTTCGATTGATTTAGTTCCTGGAACTAGTCCTGTATCGATGGCTCCCTATCGAATGTCCGCTTCTGAGTTGAAAGAGTTGAAGAGTCAACTTGAAGACTTACTCGAGAAGAAGTTTATTCGTCCTAGTGTGTCGCCGTGGGGTGCACCTGTGCTATTGGTCAAGAAGAAAGAAGGTTCTATGAGATTATGTGTTGATTATAGACAACTGAATAAAGTGACGATTAAGAATAAGTATCCACTTCCGAGGATTGACGATCTGATGGATCAGTTGGTTGGAGCTTGTGTGTTTAGCAAAATTGATTTGAGGTCTGGGTATCATCAGATTCGTGTAAAGGCTGAGGATATTCAGAAGACTGCTTTTAGGACAAGGTACGGTCACTACGAGTACTCCGTGATGCCTTTTGGGGTGACGAATGTGTAGCGGTGTATTCGTTACTATATGATCTATTGATTAAATCATAAGCAAAGTATACAATAACATAGAGTCGCCACCGCACTTTTATTTATCCTAAGGACTGGCTAAAAAGCGAACAAAAGCCTAAGAAGTTTTACACGTAGAAAACCAATAAAAAGATCAGAGATCGGGGTAAGGGGTAAATTACGCAAAGGGAAGGTGTTAGGCACCCAATGCGTCCTAGGTACTCCTAGGGAGCCCTTTTCACACTTTGTTGTTTGAAAATTATTATTTGTCATGACATAAGTATTGTGCAAACATGAGTGGGATGATGAGAAAAGAATATACAAGTTAATTATTTTTGTGTTTGAACGGATGAACCCGTTGCCTACGTACCTTCCATCAAAGGTAAGGATCAAAACGCCGTAGTTCGGCTAAAAAATTTCCAAAAGTTAGTGAGTTCAATTTTAAACAATAGCACTTAAGGTTCTTCATTATCAATGGGAGAAAACTCGACCAATACCAACATCCACCATGTGAGGATAGCTTCGACGCACTAGAGGGGTTAACCCTGTTTTCAGTACGGAAGTCTTATTGTCGACTCACTAAGGATAGGGTGAGGTTTACATCAACCACAATGAGAATTGAAACCTATGGCTAACGCATGAAAAGATTAACAAGAATGGACAAAGCCAAAACATTTGAGTGAGTGAAATTAGTTGATTAGGATTATTCACAAAAGGTCAAAGTATGATTAAAGTCAATTCAAAATGAAGTATTTACAAAGATGAAGTTTTGAAAATCATGGACTTAAGGTCCAAGTTTCTAATTTGGAAAGCGGTGAGAATGTTTGCACAACACTTATTTCAAGTTTTTAAACATGTGTGAAAAGTTTAGGACACAATGGGATGGATGGATAATGTAATGTAAAACTTCTTAGAAGGGTCCACCTCTTGAAATCATATAGAAGATGATTCAAGTGGGTCCTTAGGAATAGGCTACAAATGAGCAATGAACATGGTAACAGATGAAAGTCAATAAAAGCGGATACGGGATGCCACTCAATGGTCTTATACCTGTCTCCTAAAACAAGCAAGGATATCAGAAGCCACTCTATGGACTTACACTAATCTCCATCAGAATAAAACAAAAAAACCAAACAAGGAAGTCAACTGCCAATCTATCTGGACTTATGTTAACCTCCACAGTATGATCCTAGGAGTACAAATGCCACATCACAGGGACTTACAATGAATCCTCACATACAACAAACAAATGCACTAGGCAATGGGTATGAGTGACCAATGAGGTCTTACACTCTACCCCTTCCACGTCATGGGAACAGATGCCAGCTTACAGGGACTTATAACTGGTTCCTCCATGGGCAAGCAGACAAATCACATGGGTATGAACTAATGGACATGCTACAAGGAGCAATGAATGATAGTAAATGCACAATGGCAATCAAGTAATCATGTATAAATGAACCAAGTAATCAATCACATAAATTCAAGTAGCACACGCTATAACCATTCAATGAGGCTCAAGCAAAAGGTTTGACTATGAAAGTCCACTGTAAGAGGTAAGTGTCGCTCTTAACCTTGCCATTGAGGGGCTAAGGTGAAGCAGATGAAAGGATATGAGGGGTGTGCCTCATTGCTTCTATCTCATGTCCGAGAGAGCATGTAAATATAAGAATGTGGGGGAGTTCAGAAAGATGGAACTCTTTCCCCGATTAGACTCGATAGATCTTGGGTTTGGATCTCAATGCTACAACCATGTAATGGGAGCAAGGAGAAGACTCACAGAGTAGTGGGAGATAGGCTATTTATCTCTACCTTCCACCAATTGCCTCAAATGAGGACTTTTCCTGCTTGGGACAAACATAAACATACACAAGCATTGCCTCTTAAGGAGGACTTCAGACAATTTGCCCGGCCAAATAACGAGCCGGGTCTCCAGACTACATGAAGAAGAAGGTGTTATACCTCAATGCCAATTGCTTATAAGAAAAGCAATGCAAGTTCTTAAGAGAACTGAGCAACTAAGGGTACCTGGAAAAATCAAACAGAATCAGCATCCCATTCATAATCAGACAACAATATAATGATCAATCAGTAAGGTACAATCAAACGACAAGGTGCATAGCACAAAGCTCAATGTGAACCAACATCCTACAAAACAGCCACATTAGTTTACAAGTCAAGTAAGATAATCCCAAATGTGAAACAATTCCTTTAATCATTAACTTCTTAACCTGAAAAGCCAAAAACAACTTCAAATGTAAGTAATAAGACCACTAGGACTAGCCTAGGGTCAAAAAGAAAGAAAAATCCTAAAACAGCAACCAATTCATGATCAAAGTCAAGCTATTTCAAATACAAAAGGATCCCAATTGGTCCCATATCCAAACTAGGCCCCTATCTCAATCTATGCAACATGTAAGGCAAAGTGAGCAATGTTAAACCACATATGAGCAATCAGCAAGATCATATCACAAAAAATATCAAAACAACACAGTAAATTCCACAAAAATTATATCCTAAACAGAGGACATTCAACAAGCTACATGTCAATTTTCAAGCAATTTGGACTAGTGGAGCTATGGGAATTAATTCGACATGTCAAAGCATATAAAAATACCATCAAATGAGGTCCAAAACTATGCATCAACTTCAATTAAATGGTAAACAGTGATGGTACATGGGAAATTAGTAGGACCAAAGCCAAATGATAGCTTAACCTGTCAAAAACTACTCTACCAAATTTCATGGTCATAGGATAAGGTATGTGGATATGGCAACATATATACAAAGGTGTCACCAACAAGGTCCAAAAAATGATAGGCAGAAGATAAAATTCCTAATCAAATTGGAAATGGATTGTAAAAATCCACAAAAATTCACAGTGAATGCTAACATGTTAATGGTGCCACATGCAAAAATTTAAGGCCATTGGCCAAGGGGAAGCATGGTAAAAAAAATTCGGGAAACTCAGCATGTCAAATGGTGTCACACATATACACACTCAAATTCAATAATCCATGTCTAAAAAACCACAGGCCCAAAAATTATGAAACCTATGTCAAATATTCCAGGAAGGAGTTAGGAATTAGTATCTAAAATTTCATTTCATTTGGATTAGGCATGGTGATTTTATGATTAAAATGGTAGAACATGTGAAAATGGCATACATTATACATTCCTATACCAATCAATTTTTACCTCAAGCACAATTTTAATTTCTATGTCTAAAAAAAGTAGAGAAAAAATGGAGATTAACAAAAAAAAGTCTCAAATTATTTGGATGATTATTGATGATTTTATGATTTTTTGAAGTTTTGAAATATTTATTTAGGTTTTAGAATGAATTAATTAATTAATTATGGACGAAAATGGCACAACGGTAATTATGTGCCCCTGGACCAAAACGCGGTCGTCCAACTTATTGATGTGGCGCGCGGTGATTTGTCCAATTCGGAGGGAAACAACAATTCGAAATGGCAAGCAAAGAAGCAAGATCAGAACGCGGATTCTTCACAGAAAATTCCCAGAACTCAAGCGTTCTTGATGTTCTTCGTCCCAGATTTAGGTTTCGAGCAAATTTTAATGAAAATAAACAAGCGACACACCGTTAGAACCGGCGTTACATCAGGATCGTGATTATGCATGTGATTTTGTCCAGAGATTCAAGTATGAAGCGAATCGCGCGAAAGAAGAAAATGCATCTAAACATTAATCAACGATAACTTAAGCAATTCTCAATGAAATTACAATCCACAACTTGCTACGTGATCTACAAACAGCACTCTACCAAATCCCTAACAACATTGGAACAATTATGAGATGCGATTCCAACCTTTCTCGAAGAGCAGCAATGGATTCCGCGTTCGTTTCGCTTGAAAAGGTTGAAACAGGTGCGTATCGCAGTATGGAGAAGATGATGGAATGCGTATTGTAGCTCGAAGCAGCTCCGATTCTTGGAAACTGTCAACTGTTCTTCCTTGATGCAAGTTTGGACAGTATGAATTGTGAAGGATTCTTGATCCAATACCTGCAAACAGCACTTCCAAAACAAGTATATATGATGAATTCACCAAGAGTTAGCACAAAGATCCGTGAATTGGTGAATTGATGCAAAAAAGTGTTGTGAAAGTTTTAGAGAAATGAGAGAATTTGGGAGAATTTGCTTTGAGATTTTCTGTTGAATTTGTGAAAAATGATTAGTCTGCAATTCTGTTAGAGTTGTGCTATATATACTCCTAATTAACAATGCCTAAACATGATTAGTGAAATGGTAAATGCAATTAGCTAAAATGGAGGTGTTTTGACAAAATGGGATTTTCACCCTTGTGCATGAAAATGGTGCATGAAGTAATATGGACGTGAACCATGCTGTATGAGAGCTCAAAACAAAGCTACGTATTGATACCCAAGCTCCTGTATCGATGCCTAGCACATTTTTGACAGTACGCATCGATGCATAACTCGTACGTATCGATACATAACACTTTTTAACAGTATGCATCGACACATGACTTGTTTGTATCAATACATAACATTTTTTAACAGTATGCATCGACACCTAACTTGTTTGCATCGATACATAGCATTTTTTAACAGTGTGCATCGACACATAACTCGTGTGCATCGATACATAGCCATTTTTGCCTTGCATGTATCGATACGAAACTCGTGTGCATCGATACATGAAAATTTTCGCCATGCACGCTCGGTGGTAATTCGATCATATCTCCTCAACCGTTCATCCGATTCTCATGATCTTGGACTTTTTGGAAATGGGAGAGAAAGATCTACAACTTTCATGTTCAACAAAATTCCATTTGAAGCTTTTTTGATGGAGGAAAATTGAGTTGAAGTTGTTCCAAAAACTCGCTATTCTTTTGGAAACTTGCAACCATAGGTCATTTTTCCTTTTGGAAACTTTTGGTATGACCTTAAATCCTTCAATGTGAGTATTTGAAATGTCAAATGAGACTTGTTTGAACATGAATGGAGCATTTCTAATCACTTCCCACCTCCAAATCCATGATTAAATCCACAGTTGACCACAACTGACTTCTGTTGACTTTTGGTTGACTGGGCCATATTCTGATGAATTCCAAGCCTCTTTCACATGAGATCTTGATTCCAAATGATATCACAAGTTATATGAACTCTTGATTATTGATCATGGTGTCCAAATTCTTCAAGAATGGCCACCATCAATTGCTCAATGCCTGATTTGACTGCTTTGGCCTAGCTAGCTTCATCTGCAAGCAACAAGGTTAGATGACAATATTTTTGTACTTTTGGTTAGTAAACATATGAAAAGCAATGACATACAAATGCAATACATGCTTGGTGATCAAGAAACCACACTCACAAGGTATCCCACCCACTAGGAGGGCAGCTAAGGTATGCAAAGATCCTTGAGGCCATGATATGATATGATATGGGCCATGAGGGATCTTAGGGCAAAAATTGGGGTCTTACAGATGCCCCTATTTAAGGTCATTCTAGCCGGAGAAGTGAAGTTTAGAAATTTTCATCTCGACGCGGTAGAATGGGCTTAAATAATAGTAATGAGACGAATTTTGGTCCCTAAGAGACCTCATGATGCAGATGTATGCATGCAAAAGCAAATTCTGTGGAGAATATATTGTTCACACAGAAGAAAAGACGATCCGTCGGAGTAATACACTCACCAGGAACAGAGACTCAACTAATAAGACTCTTATTGGACTCAGCTAGGGGATAATAAGAAAAAGAATGCGTGAGCAGGACACGACTTTGATTAGGGTAATGACAAAACTGACACAACGTGAACAAGACACGACTCCGAGTGGGGATAACAGATATCGGAATGGAGAACTTGCTGGGGTAGCAAAGGACTCGCACTGGGGAATAAAGAATTCCAGAGGAAAATAAATCCATTGGAAAGACATAAGCTGACTCAACTATCCATAAAGGATACTTCGGATAAAAATCCGGACTCGGACCAGGAAAAGATTCACATAGAACCTCCCTGCCGGGAAATGCATATACTGGGGAATAAACACCCATATAGCAAAGGGGTAAAAATCACCAAAGGAAACTCCGCAGGGGAATGTCTAACAAAGAGACTCTCCTGGGAAAGCAACAGGAAACTCCACTGAAGAAGCACCAAAGAAATGAAGATGTTACCGGTATAAGGGTAACAAAAATCAGGAAGGAACACCAAGGATACCGGGTTGTAGGTATGTAACAGGTGACCGACCAAAGACGTGAATTGGTGTGTGTTCCAAAACACTCATCATCCTGAAGAGAGCGAAAGCAAACTTGTTTATAGGATGGATATTTGATTCTGTAAAGAATACAAATCTTACTCAGTTGGGGAAACAAACAAAGTGTTCGACAAAAGAGTGCATGAGATACATTATCTATAGCCGTCAAAACGTAGATAATGTACTCGCATGGAAAGTTATCCTGAACCGGGTTGTAGGTTGTTTATAGGATAAGATCCGAAATCGTGAATCGGTTTGTGTTCCAAGACACTCATCATCCTGAAGAGAGCGAAAGCAAACTTGTTTATAGGATGGACATTCGATCCCACAAGGAATACGAATCTTACTCGACTGGGGATGATCAACAAAGGACCCAACCAAAGAGCGCATGAGATATATTATTCATTACCGGCAGACCGTGAATAATATACTCGAATGGAAGATTATCCTTAACCGGGTCGTAGGTTGTTTATAGAATAAAATCCGAAAACGTGAATTGGTTTGTGTTCCAAAACACTCATCACCCTGAAGAAAGCTAGAACAGCAGACTTGTTTATAGGATGGACATTCGATTCCACAAGGAATACGAATCTGACTCTGCGGAGAAAACAATCAAAGATTGACTCGAGAGTGAACGAGATATAATATCCATTACCGTCAGAACGTGGATAGAATACTCACATGGAAGATTATCCTGAACCGGGTTGTAGGTTGTTTGTAGGATAAAATCCGAAAAGAAAGGCACCGGGATACCAAATTAGGTATATAATGATGACCAATCAAAGGGAGCAACAGACATTACCAACAAGAGGGTAAATGAAAGAAGACTCGCTGGGATGCATTGATGAAGATCAATGATCCGGGGAACACAATCACTGACAAAGGTGAAAGGACCCGCTGGGGATAAAATTGCTAGCATACGGCAATTATCCACAAAAGACTTGCTGGGGATATAAGTGCTGATCTGAGCAACTTATCCAAGCAAAGGAAAATCAACATCAAGAACTAGATGAAGATATCCACGAAGAGGGAATTGTCATCGGTTGGGATGAACAACAAAGTTAACTCTGCAAGGAGAGAACAGGGTTTATGACTACCGGTTTGTAGAAAAACCGCAAAGAAAGGACTTACGACTGCTGGTTTGTAGGCAGAAGGCCAAAAGATGGTGGGGTTGGCCACAAAATTAGGGTTTACATCTACCGAATACGGGGTAGAAGACCAACAACTCCGCGTGGGGATAGAATAAATCACAAATCCGCACGGGAAACCAAAATAGGGTTTATAACAAACCACAAACTGCTGGAGAGCAGGAAAATAGGATTTACGACTACCGGTATGAGGGTAGAAAACCAAAACTCTGGCTGGAGAATAAAAGGTGTATAACCACAAATTCTGCCAAGAAGCCAGGAAGAATAGGACTTATAACTACCGGTATGGGGGTAGAGGCCCGAAACTACTCCGCTGGGGATAAAAATCACCACAGGGAAGCACAAGGAATAGACGACAAATGTCAATTCAGGAAAGATCCGAAAAGACAGACTGAATCAAGACACGTCCTAATGAGGATATAACTCAAATAGGAACCTCCATCCCAATATATGTGCTGGGAGGAAACGGAAGAAACCGTCATCCACGAGGGTATATCTCAGTGGGGAACCGCAGAAGGAAAGACAACATTTTCTGCTTATGGGGCTGACTCTATATGGAGAGATTTATAACACCCGACCTCTGCTTGGGGGGATCTGTAAAGAGATCTATATCACCATAGCAGGGAACAACAAACAAAGGATATATGGCAAAAATGCAACATGAATATCTGAATGTTTTATGAATATGCATGAATATGCGTGATTTATGTTTGATGAATGCTGACAAAACAGACATTTCTAACACAACAGGTCCAGGAATCAAACGTCCGGTATTACACTTCCAGGGGAGAACCAGCTGGAAAGCCAATTTGCTGGAGATCCACATGCTGTAAAGCAAAGATCTGCGGGTACTGCTGGGAAGCAGAATCAAAAGAATCGGAGATATCTGGAGAATACCAAATCTCTGAGCGATGGATCAGCGATCATCCCAACTAGGGCACAGAAAGTCACAACAGGCAAAGAGCCACAAAGACAAAATCTGTTGAGGAACAAGAGAATCTCAAAGTCCTGCAGGGGATCCTAGCAACACTGCTATGGGAACGGATCCATCATAACTCCATCGGGGAACAACCCACTGAGGGAGCAAAGGTCACCCGGATAGAGTTTGGCTGCACAAGCAACTCTACTGGGGATATCATCAACTACTCTCTTGGGGAACAACCCACCGAGGAAGGAAAGCACCAAACAAGTAGATTCTGCAACAAACCACTCTACTCGGGGCGAACACACATCTGATGGATCACATCAGTAGATTCTGCAATAAAAGCCACTCTACTGAGGATCGAAAAGTAATCAAGGAATCAATACAATCTCTGGATGACGGAGCCATCGACCGACCATACCGGGGATTGAAGGAGGTTCAACAGGCAATATTGCCACAACAACCGCTCTGCAGACAAATGCTGGAGAAAGATGGATGAAAATACTGGGATATCAACCCAATCAACCACTGAGTAGGAAAATAAATCCTGCTCGGCTGAGAAGATCAACCATTCTGATAGAGAGAAAGTAAACAACTCCACTGACGACTTCGCCGGGGAAAAGGTAATGTACCGGGTATCAAACCACCGACTTACCGAGTCTTCCAAAAGGAAAGCGACCGTGCTGAGAAAACATGCAAATCCGCTGGCAACTGCGCTGGGGAGAGTGACAACAACTCTGCTCGCGACTGCAATGGGGATATCAATAACTGCTCTACTCGTGACTGTGCCGAGGAGACAAATAAAGTCTAGGGATAACGACCCACTGGAGAAAGTGGCGAGGCACCAAGGTGACAAACCATCAACTGCCGAATCTTCCACAAGGAAATCATCCATGCCGGGGAAAACTGCTGCTGGAGAACACTGAATCTTCAACAACACTCTGCTTGGGGAACAACCCCACCAACAACTCGACTTGCAATTATGCTGGCAACTCACTTGGGGAGAAATACGGGATACGGGGATATCAACCCACTAACCACAAATTTTGAACAACTGATTAATCAAGTCGGGGAGAGACTACTGCTGGAGAACAGACTGAGTCTTCAATACACCACTCCGCTTCGGGGAGTCAAAATCCACAGAAGCTCTGCTTAGGGAACAACCCCAACAACCAAATCTCTGTTTGGGGGACAACCCCAACAATCAAATCTGGAGAAGAAGGATACAAACCAAACCAGGAGTATGAACGAATGTCTTACCTGTTGGAGATCATGCCACCCTTGGGAGAGCACTGAGAAATTCTTTGAGTATCCTCTTATCATTGTGAATGTTCACTTTGTTTAAAACAATAATCTTTGAAAAATTTTGTTTTTAAAACAATGATATTTTTATCAATTAAAACATGCAAAACATTTGTTGAATTGAAACAAATAAGAGTGCAAATAATTGGATAAAAGCTCAAATTTATTTGATAGAATGGTAGTCTGCGAATGGCAAGACTCCATAGATCTGTACAAATTTGAAATCAGTGATATATATTGGAAGAGGGCTACATTGAACATAATGATCCTTTCTCTACCAATTTGAATCTCGATGTATTCGAAGCTTCAGTTGACGACGAATCGAGAATCTTCTGACGAACAGACAGCTGATGAAACAGAAAGTCTTGTCAGGATGCAGTTACTTGCCAAATCCCTAATTTTTGCCTAGATTGCCCCAGGGTGAGGTACTCAATCTAGCGGGATGCAAATATTCTTTTTTTTCCAAGTCTCTAATTTTTGCCTGGATTACCCTTGCGGGTTCTCCACCGAGACGCTCATTTTTGCCTAAGCCGCCCTTTCGGGTTTTCAGCTTAGCGAGTTATTCTGTTTTTCATTTGCATATACCCTTTTTTTTTAGGCAAAGTATTTCTTAACTGCATCTGAATTCACAGGACGAGTGAAATCCTCCCCATCCATTGTTGTAAGCATCAAAGCTCCGCCTGAAAAGGCTCTCTTAACAACATATGGACCCTCGTAGTTTGGAGTCCACTTGCCCCTGGCATCGGGCGCGAAAGACAAGACTTTCTTGAGCACGAGGTCACCTTCTCGGAACACACGAGGCTTGACCTTCTTATCGAATGCTTTCTTCATTCTCTGCTGATATAACTGACCATGGCACATGGCAGTTAACCGCTTCTCTTCAATTAAATTCAACTGGTCATAACGACTCTGAATCCATTCAACATCAGTCAACTAGGGACTTGAGGGTATCAGGCTTCTTTTATTCTTTTTTCTATTTGAAAATTTTTTCCTGATTTTTGCTTTTATTTTGATTTTTTCACCCTCTTCTCTTTTTTTTTTTTTACATTACATTTGTAATGCCCCAGTTTAACTGTCTTGCTGATTCTCATGATACAGCTGAATGAGCTCCTTTGGTGCTCGAGAAGGCGGGTAATCTCATCAGGAATCCCCTTCAACATCATCTTCCTCTGCTTCGAATACAAGGAATTCAAGATTGGGAGATGGAGTTGGATCATTATGTTCAATGGGTTTAGAAATCCCTGCATAATGATTTTGGTTAATGAAAAACTTTTAGCATTTAAACAAGCAAATCATTTATGCAGATGAAAAAGCTGTTTTCTTGTTTTTCAGGTTTTTTGTGATCACTGATTTCATGCAAAAGCAAAAAGTGAAAACAAATGGAAAAACAAATGTTTAACAATGCAATAATTGAATGAAAACATCATTATTTATATGAGCCAAACAATGTCATCACTTCTCCTTTTGGCATGGGAGAAGGGTTTTAAACAAAGTGAACATTATTACTCTGATCTATGGATAACTGTAGGAACATCTTCAGCGACCCAATTGTGGCAGACACCACCAGGAATAACAAAATTGTTCATATCCTCCGCATCCTCCTCAATGATAGCAGCGGCTTCCTCTTCGACAGACTGATCATCATGGACGAACCCTCCACTCGTGAACAGGCCTTGCTCATTATATGCCCCAGAACAATAGCCAATGCCAACCTAGGATTTGTCCATCAAAAGTACTCTGTCCGGAAAATTCCTCCTTGAGTTCACAATTCTCTTGCTCAAGATGATCCATCGATCTGGCAGAGTTGGCTCTGGTATAGTACCGGCAAAGTGCGTCTCCAAAATAAATGAAGATCGCAGGGTCAGACCACAGAACGGGAGACCGGAACAAAACACTCGCTTATGCAAATGATGCATGAAGTGTTTATGCATATGCTTGTTTTTTATTTCAAAGGAACTCGAGGGTTTTATTTGCAAACTTTGAAATATTAAGCATTTTGATCGTATATGAGAATATCTCATCAGATATATCAGGTGAAAATTTTTTCCCGGTTTTTCCATGTTTGAAATTTTTTGCAAATAAACTCCTTTGAGTTCCTTGAAAATTTTCTTTTTATCTGATGATATGGATGCAGATGAATGCATGAATGCAACAATCACACTCAAGGATCAAGCAAGTCACACCAAACAAAGGTCATGGGAAAGCTCATTGTATCCCTAATATCAATCATCCATTTTGGTGGATTTAGGTTTTCACCTTATCGACACCCAAGTTCCATTGATATTAACGGTGTCTGAACGACTCAACCATGAATCACGGGTTTGCTGAGAGTCACGAGCATGGAGTCATGGTTAAGAACCACCCAAAGGGAATGTACTAGGGTTTAAACCTGCCAGACATGTTCTACCAGAGGTTCCCATAATCATCGTCCCATCTCTCGGATATTATCGGAGGAACGAATACTCGTATTCCAAAAATATTCTCAAGAGAAACTCTTATGAGTGTAGTATCGCGTAACAATCGCATCAGAACTTACATCTGAACGACCTCCGCACTACGTCCTAAAAATAGGCCAAGATGGGTTTGGTAAACTAAGGTCTTTGGCTTCTAAGGCACATGATTGGAAGAATAATGCCTAACCACAAATAACTTGTGTGACATTATTAATCCAACATGACCTCCACCAAGTGAATGGACTCGCAAGTCAACTGGCTAAGGACTACTCCACACCAGTCGACAAGACTATGCCATTCTCCTATCCTAGAGTGCACTCGAGTTCGGGTATAGAACTCATCTCACAGAGATCACCAAAGCAAACAGCAATTGTATATCAAGCAATTCACACATTACAATCAATACAGTTATCCCAAATTGTACAAAAATATGTCAAATAACACATAATAATATATCACACAACAAGGGTGAAAAGTAGGCAATACCACCAAGGATATGTATCCCCAGTGGAGTCGCCACTTTTCTGTAGCGGTGTATTCGTTACTATATGATCTATTGATTAAATCATAAGCAAAGTATACAATAACATAGAGTCGCCACCGCACTTTTATTTATCCTAAGGACTGGCTAAAAAGCGAACAAAAGCCTAAGAAGTTTTACACGTAGAAAACCAATAAAAAGATCAGAGATCGGGGTAAGGGGTAAATTACGCAAAGGGAAGGTGTTAGGCACCCAATGCGTCCTAGGTACTCCTAGGGAGCCCTTTTCACACTTTGTTGTTTGAAAATTATTATTTGTCATGACATAAGTATTGTGCAAACATGAGTGGGATGATGAGAAAAGAATATACAAGTTAATTATTTTTGTGTTTGAACGGATGAACCCGTTGCCTACGTACCTTCCATCAAAGGTAAGGATCAAAACGCCGTAGTTCGGCTAAAAAATTTCCAAAAGTTAGTGAGTTCAATTTTAAACAATAGCACTTAAGGTTCTTCATTATCAATGGGAGAAAACTCGACCAATACCAACATCCACCATGTGAGGATAGCTTCGACGCACTAGAGGGGTTAACCCTGTTTTCAGTACGGAAGTCTTATTGTCGACTCACTAAGGATAGGGTGAGGTTTACATCAACCACAATGAGAATTGAAACCTATGGCTAACGCATGAAAAGATTAACAAGAATGGACAAAGCCAAAACATTTGAGTGAGTGAAATTAGTTGATTAGGATTATTCACAAAAGGTCAAAGTATGATTAAAGTCAATTCAAAATGAAGTATTTACAAAGATGAAGTTTTGAAAATCATGGACTTAAGGTCCAAGTTTCTAATTTGGAAAGCGGTGAGAATGTTTGCACAACACTTATTTCAAGTTTTTAAACATGTGTGAAAAGTTTAGGACACAATGGGATGGATGGATAATGTAATGTAAAACTTCTTAGAAGGGTCCACCTCTTGAAATCATATAGAAGATGATTCAAGTGGGTCCTTAGGAATAGGCTACAAATGAGCAATGAACATGGTAACAGATGAAAGTCAATAAAAGCGGATACGGGATGCCACTCAATGGTCTTATACCTGTCTCCTAAAACAAGCAAGGATATCAGAAGCCACTCTATGGACTTACACTAATCTCCATCAGAATAAAACAAAAAAACCAAACAAGGAAGTCAACTGCCAATCTATCTGGACTTATGTTAACCTCCACAGTATGATCCTAGGAGTACAAATGCCACATCACAGGGACTTACAATGAATCCTCACATACAACAAACAAATGCACTAGGCAATGGGTATGAGTGACCAATGAGGTCTTACACTCTACCCCTTCCACGTCATGGGAACAGATGCCAGCTTACAGGGACTTATAACTGGTTCCTCCATGGGCAAGCAGACAAATCACATGGGTATGAACTAATGGACATGCTACAAGGAGCAATGAATGATAGTAAATGCACAATGGCAATCAAGTAATCATGTATAAATGAACCAAGTAATCAATCACATAAATTCAAGTAGCACACGCTATAACCATTCAATGAGGCTCAAGCAAAAGGGTTTGACTATGAAAGTCCACTGTAAGAGGTAAGTGTCGCTCTTAACCTTGCCATTGAGGGGCTAAGGTGAAGCAGATGAAAGGATATGAGGGGTGTGCCTCATTGCTTCTATCTCATGTCCGAGAGAGCATGTAAATATAAGAATGTGGGGGAGTTCAGAAAGATGGAACTCTTTCCCCGATTAGACTCGATAGATCTTGGGTTTGGATCTCAATGCTACAACCATGTAATGGGAGCAAGGAGAAGACTCACAGAGTAGTGGGAGATAGGCTATTTATCTCTACCTTCCACCAATTGCCTCAAATGAGGACTTTTCCTGCTTGGGACAAACATAAACATACACAAGCATTGCCTCTTAAGGAGGACTTCAGACAATTTGCCCGGCCAAATAACGAGCCGGGTCTCCAGACTACATGAAGAAGAAGGTGTTATACCTCAATGCCAATTGCTTATAAGCAAAGCAATGCAAGTTCTTAAGAGAACTGAGCAACTAAGGGTACCTGGAAAAATCAAACAGAATCAGCATCCCATTCATAATCAGACAACAATATAATGATCAATCAGTAAGGTACAATCAAACGACAAGGTGCATAGCACAAAGCTCAATGTGAACCAACATCCTACAAAACAGCCACATTAGTTTACAAGTCAAGTAAGATAATCCCAAATGTGAAACAATTCCTTTAATCATTAACTTCTTAACCTGAAAAGCCAAAAACAACTTCAAATGTAAGTAATAAGACCACTAGGACTAGCCTAGGGTCAAAAAGAAAGAAAAATCCTAAAACAGCAACCAATTCATGATCAAAGTCAAGCTATTTCAAATACAAAAGGATCCCAATTGGTCCCATATCCAAACTAGGCCCCTATCTCAATCTATGCAACATGTAAGGCAAAGTGAGCAATGTTAAACCACATATGAGCAATCAGCAAGATCACATCACAAAAAATATCAAAACAACACAGTAAATTCCACAAAAATTATATCCTAAACAGAGGACATTCAACAAGCTACATGTCAATTTTCAAGCAATTTGGACTAGTGGAGCTATGGGAATTAATTCGACATGTCAAAGCATATAAAAATACCATCAAATGAGGTCCAAAACTATGCATCAACTTCAATTAAATGGTAAACAGTGATGGTACATGGGAAATTAGTAGGACCAAAGCCAAATGATAGCTTAACCTGTCAAAAACTACTCTACCAAATTTCATGGTCATAGGATAAGGTATGTGGATATGGCAACATATATACAAAGGTGTCACCAACAAGGTCCAAAAAATGATAGGCAGAAGATAAAATTCCTAATCAAATTGGAAATGGATTGTAAAAATCCACAAAAATTCACAGTGAATGCTAACATGTTAATGGTGCCACATGCAAAAATTTAAGGCCATTGGCCAAGGGGAAGCATGGTAAAAAAAATTCGGGAAACTCAGCATGTCAAATGGTGTCACACATATACACACTCAAATTCAATAATCCATGTCTAAAAAACCACAGGCCCAAAAATTATGAAACCTATGTCAAAAATTCCAGGAAGGAGCTAGGAATTAGTATCTAAAATTTCATTTCATTTGGATTAGGCATGGTGATTTTATGATTAAAATGGTAGAACATGTGAAAATGGCATACATTATACATTCCTATACCAATCAATTTTTACCTCAAGCACAATTTTAATTTCTATGTCTAAAAAAAGTAGAGAAAAAATGGAGATTAACAAAAAAAAGTCTCAAATTATTTGGATGATTATTGATGATTTTATGATTTTTTGAAGTTTTGAAATATTTATTTAGGTTTTAGAATGAATTAATTAATTAATTATGGACGAAAATGGCACAACGGTAATTATGTGCCCCTGGACCAAAACGCGGTCGTCCAACTTATTGATGTGGCGCGCGGTGATTTGTCCAATTCGGAGGGAAACAACAATTCGAAATGGCAAGCAAAGAAGCAAGATCAGAACGCGGATTCTTCACAGAAAATTCCCAGAACTCAAGCGTTCTTGATGTTCTTCGTCCCAGATTTAGGTTTCGAGCAAATTTTAATGAAAATAAACAAGCGACACACCGTTAGAACCGGCGTTACATCAGGATCGTGATTATGCATGTGATTTTGTCCAGAGATTCAAGTATGAAGCGAATCGCGCGAAAGAAGAAAATGCATCTAAACATTAATCAACGATAACTTAAGCAATTCTCAATGAAATTACAATCCACAACTTGCTACGTGATCTACAAACAGCACTCTACCAAATCCCTAACAACATTGGAACAATTATGAGATGCGATTCCAACCTTTCTCGAAGAGCAGCAATGGATTCCGCGTTCGTTTCGCTTGAAAAGGTTGAAACAGGTGCGTATCGCAGTATGGAGAAGATGATGGAATGCGTATTGTAGCTCGAAGCAGCTCCGATTCTTGGAAACTGTCAACTGTTCTTCCTTGATGCAAGTTTGGACAGTATGAATTGTGAAGGATTCTTGATCCAATACCTGCAAACAGCACTTCCAAAACAAGTATATATGATGAATTCACCAAGAGTTAGCACAAAGATCCGTGAATTGGTGAATTGATGCAAAAAAGTGTTGTGAAAGTTTTAGAGAAATGAGAGAATTTGGGAGAATTTGCTTTGAGATTTTCTGTTGAATTTGTGAAAAATGATTAGTCTGCAATTCTGTTAGAGTTGTGCTATATATACTCCTAATTAACAATGCCTAAACATGATTAGTGAAATGGTAAATGCAATTAGCTAAAATGGAGGTGTTTTGACAAAATGGGATTTTCACCCTTGTGCATGAAAATGGTGCATGAAGTAATATGGACGTGAACCATGCTGTATGAGAGCTCAAAACAAAGCTACGTATTGATACCCAAGCTCCTGTATCGATGCCTAGCACATTTTTGACAGTACGCATCGATGCATAACTCGTACGTATCGATACATAACACTTTTTAACAGTATGCATCGACACATGACTTGTTTGTATCAATACATAACATTTTTTAACAGTATGCATCGACACCTAACTTGTTTGCATCGATACATAGCATTTTTTAACAGTGTGCATCGACACATAACTCGTGTGCATCGATACATAGCCATTTTTGCCTTGCATGTATCGATACGAAACTCGTGTGCATCAATACATGAAAATTTTCGCCATGCACGCTCGGTGGTAATTCGATCATATCTCCTCAACCGTTCATCCGATTCTCTTGATCTTGGACTTTTTGGAAATGGGAGAGAAAGATCTACAACTTTCATGTTCAACAAAATTCCATTTGAAGCTTTTTTGATGGAGGAAAATTGAGTTGAAGTTGTTCCAAAAACTCGCTATTCTTTTGGAAACTTGCAACCATAGGTCATTTTTCCTTTTGGAAACTTTTGGTATGACCTTAAATCCTTCAATGTGAGTATTTGAAATGTCAAATGAGACTTGTTTGAACATGAATGGAGCATTTCTAATCACTTCCCACCTCCAAATCCATGATTAAATCCACAGTTGACCACAGCTGACTTCTGTTGACTTTTGGTTGACTGGGCCATATTCTGATGAATTCCAAGCCTCTTTCACATGAGATCTTGATTCCAAATGATATCACAAGTTATATGAACTCTTGATTATTGATCATGGTGTCCAAATTCTTCAAGAATGGCCACCATCAATTGCTCAATGCCTGATTTGACTGCTTTGGCCTAGCTAGCTTCATCTGCAAGCAACAAGGTTAGATGACAATATTTTTGTACTTTTGGTTAGTAAACATATGAAAAGCAATGACATACAAATGCAATACATGCTTGGTGATCAAGAAACCACACTCACAAGGTATCCCACCCACTAGGAGGGCAGCTAAGGTATGCAAAGATCCTTGAGGCCATGATATGATATGATATGGGCCATGAGGGATCTTAGGGCAAAAATTGGGGTCTTACAGAATGCACCTGGTGTATTTATGGAGTATATGAATAGAATCTTTCATGATTATCTGGATAAGTTTGTAGTTGTGTTCATCGATGGTATATTGATTTATTCCAAGGGCGAAGAGGAGCATGCAGAGCATTTGAAAGTTTTGTTATCGGTGTTGAAAGAGAGGAAGTTGTTTGCTAAACTCTCTAAATGTGAATTTTGGTTGAGCGAAGTAAGTTTTCTTGGACATGTGATTTCGAGCGGTGGGATTTCTGTGGATCCTACGAAGATCGAAGTTGTATCTCAGTGGGAAGCTCCTAAGTCTGTTGCTGAGATTCGAAGTTTCCTTGGTTTGGCTGGTTATTATAGGAAGTTCATTGAGGGATTTTCTAAGTTGTCGTTACCGTTGACGCAGTTGACTATGAAGGGTCAAACTGTCATTTGGACTTCGCAGTGTGAAACGAATTTTCAAGAGCTTAAGAGAAGATTGACTACGGCTCCTATTTTGACTTTACCGGATCCGTTAGAAACCTTCGTTGTGTATTGTGATGCTTCTTTGTTGGGTTTGGGAGGTGTTCTGATGCAAAAGGGGCAAGTGGTAGCTTATGCTTCAAGGCAACTCAAAGTTCATGAGAAGAATTATCCGACGCATGATTTAGAGTTGGCCGCCGTTGTGTTTGTGTTGAAGCTTTGGAGGCATTACTTGTTTGGATCGAGGTTTGATGTGTTTAGTGATCACAAGAGTTTGAAGTGCTTGTTCGATCAGAAGGAATTGAATATGAGGCAAAGGAGATGGTTGGAATTCTTGAAGGATTATGATTTTGGTTTGAATTATTATCCTGGGAAGGCGAATGTTGTAGCCGATGCATTGAGTAGGAAGTCATTGCATATGTCTATGTTGATGATGCGGAAGTTTGAATTGTTGGAGCAATTTAGGGATTTGAGTTTGGTTTGTGAAGTGACGTCTTCGTGTGTTAAGCTTGGGACGTTGAAGCTTACGTGTGACATTCTTGACGAGATTAGAGAAGGTCAGAGGTCAGATTTGAAGTTAGTCGATGTTATGACATTGATTAACCAAGGTAAAGGTGGTGACTTTCAGATTGATGAGAATGGTATCATGAGGTGTCGTGATCGAGTGTGTGTTCCGAATGGTATGTATTTGAGAAAGAGGATTCTTGAGGAAGGGCATAGAAGTGGCCTGAGTATTCATCCTGGTGCTACTAAGATGTATCAAGACTTGAAGAAAATGTTTTGGTGGCAAGGTATGAAGAAGGATGTAGCGGAATTTGTGTATTCATGTTTGACTTGTCAAAAGTCAAAGATTGAACATCAAAAGCCATCTGGTTTGATGCAATGGTTATCTATTCCCGAGTGGAAGTGGGATAGTATCTCTATGGATTTTGTTTCGGGCTTACCAAGAACATCGAGTAATTGTGAGGCGATTTGGGTCGTTGTGGACAGGCTGACGAAGTGTGCTCATTTTATTCTGATGAGAATGGATTATTCGATGGAGAGACTTGCTAAGTTGTATATCGAAAGGATTGTGTGTTTGCATGGTATACCGTCGAGTATTGTTTCGGATAGAGATCCGAGGTTCACTTCGAGATTTTGGGAAGGTCTGCAAAGTGCTTTGGGTACGAAGTTGCGTTTGAGTTCAGCATATCATCCGCAAACTGATGGTCAAACGGAGAGGACTATTCAGTCACTTGAAGATCTTTTGAGGTCGTGTGTTTTGGAACAAGGAGGAAATTGGGATAGTTTCTTGCCTTTAATCGAGTTTACATATAATAACAGTTTCCATTCGAGTATTAGAATGGCACCGTTTGAGGCCCTTTATGGCAGAAGGTGTAGAACTCCTTTATGTTGGTACGAATCGGGAGAGAGTGCTGTGGTTGGACCCGAGTTGATTCAAGAGACTACAGATAAGATTAAGATGATTCAAGGGAAGATGAAGGCTTCTCAGAGTCGTCAAAAGAGTTATCATGATAAGAGGAGGAAAGCTCTTGAGTTTGAGAAAGACGAGCATGTGTTTCTTCGAG
Source organism: Lathyrus oleraceus (assembly GCF_024323335.1). NCBI lineage: Eukaryota > Viridiplantae > Streptophyta > Magnoliopsida > Fabales > Fabaceae > Lathyrus > Lathyrus oleraceus. The sequence continues at coordinate 408,287,088 of NC_066584.1, forward strand.
TTACGCCAATAACGGGTGTTGGTAGAGCTTTGAAGTCGCGTAAGTTGACGCCGCGTTTCATTGGTCCTTATCAGATTTCCGAGAGGATAGGTGAAGTGGCATATCGGATTGCATTACCACCATCACTTTCTAACCTTCATGATGTATTCCATGTATCTCAATTGAGGAAGTACATTGCGGATCCATCGCATGTTGTTCCGTTAGATGATGTGCAAGTACGGGATGATTTGACGGTTGATACATCACCTGTGCAGATTGAAGATCGAGAAGTGAAGAAGCTTCGGGGTAAGGAGATTGCGTTGGTAAAAGTGATATGGGGCGGAGTCGCCAATGGAAATATTACGTGGGAACTCGAGGATAAGATGAGGGAATCATATCCGGAGTTGTTCGTTTGAGGTAAATTTTCGAGGACGAAAATCTTTTAAGTGGGGGAGAGTTGTAACAGCCCATTTTTTTTAAGTATTTATTTATTATACTATTATTATGAAATTTTAATTTAATTATGTGGAGTATTTATTAATTAATTAATTGGTGTATTAATTCATTATCTAGTGGATATAAGAAATAAGTAAATAATTGAATTAATTAATTAAATTGGTGTGCATAGTGAGTGGTTAATTATTTAAATTTAAATAGAGGTATTAAATATTAGGTATTATTGGGCCTAGTGATTAAATTAGATGATTTAAGCCCAACTAGAATACTATTATAAATATTAAGAGTGAAGGAAGTGAGGATTAGAATTCACTTGAGCACTGGAAGCAATAGAGAAAGAGGAGAGGAAAAACGAGAGGAGTCAAGGTTTCCATCAAATTGACAAGGTAAGGGGGGAAATCCTTATTATTATGGGTTAGTATGATTGGTCAATGGGTAGGAACATGATTTAGGTTGAAATCCTTAATTGGCATGGTTTTGGAATTGTTAGGTCTTGATAAATACTCTTGAATTGTGATGATTAAATTATGCCAAAACTGTGAATGAATATATAATTGGATGAGTCATAATTTTCTGAACGTGTAGCTTTTTACGGAATCGAAATCGGAGGTCCGGAAGTCCTCCAACGATGAAAAATGCGGAGGATTCTGCATTCTGTTTCGTTGTTAGCGCAGGAACAACTTTCTGTTTTGCGTTAACCGGTTAACCCAGGGCGTTAACCGGTTAACACTGTTACGATTAATGAAAAATTACATTTTGTTTTGCGTTAACCGGTTAACACTGTTATAATATTGAAAAATTGATATTTAATTTTGTGTGCGTTTTGGGATGAAATCTATGTGTACCTATTCGATGGTTGGCCTATATTGACGAATAAAATATTGTATGAATGTGTATGTATACCATTATTAGATTGTGAATGATTTGTGATTATGGATGTGTATATGTAATCGTAATTGATGTGTTGTGATGAATGTGTATATGTACCAATTGTGAGTCATGGTGATATGTGGGATGTTAAGACGGTATATAGATGGTCTTAATTGCATATGTGTTGGTATGTGTGCATTCATTCATAGCATGGTTGACTTCATTGTGGAAGTGGTGAAACTGTGGGTTCACATGAGCAGACGTTGATTCTTACTGGGAATCAGGCGTAGTATTTAAGCGGTGATCCTTCATTGGAAACAGACGTAGCAGACGTTAATCCTTAATTGGGATTAGGCGTAGTATTAAGCAGTGATCCTTCATTGGAAACAGACGTAGGGCTTTGTTCTTGTCCGGATCGGAAGCGTGGCTTGGATTCTAGATATTGAATCGGAAAGCGGTGAAACTTTGAGTTCACATTGAGGTACCACATGCATGGAGTCACATTGTCTTGCATTGAGTCGTCTATAGTTATGTGATCATTGAATGCATGTATTGATGTGAATGCGATGTACGTTTGAAATATGTGAGATGATTGTTGGTTAATATTATTGACGTGATTATACCAAGTGTGATGAATTCTTAAATTGTGTTTTAATTCATTGTGCCTTATTATGCTATTTCATAATGATTTTGGAATTCTCACCCTTTCTGTTTGAATGTTACCTTTACATGGGTATCGTGCAGATACTACAGAGTAGTATTGCTGGAGTAGGTGGACGGTAGCTTGCTCAAGAATAGCTGGAGAGTTTCCGTATTTAGTTTGAATTTAGGTAATGAGTCAATGCTCTGGTCATGTAACACTGGGTAGATTAGTGGTATTGAACTCCTATTTTATTTTGATATGCTTTATGTCATTAATGGTTTTATTTTGTTTGGAGTGATTATTGAGAGATGATCATGGTATGGGACATGGATCATTTTATGAAATACATGAGTATTCTTTATTTTCCGCTGCAAATGCATATTGCTTGAATATTCATGATTAGTGAAATGTGTTATTTTGAATGACCAGGTGTATTGTTGGTTTTCGAAAGTTTTAAGTTTCGAAAACGTCGATGTGACGCCCTTTTGTTTATATGCGTGCTTATTTACTCTGATTATATGCTAAATAATTTGGGGTAGAAAAAGGGGTGTTACAGGGATGATGTACCATCTGAAGCCTTTATTCATAAGGGTGAAGGTCGATGGGATAGCAGTGAACAAGGTGTTCATAGCCGGTGGTGCAGTCGTCAACTTAATGCCTTATACTTTATTCAAGAAGATGGGGAAATGCAACGATGATCTCCGTAAACACAATATGGTTCTATTCAACTATGAGGGAAAAACTAGTAATATACTTGGTGTTATCCAGGTCGATTTAGCCGTTAGCACGACCACGCGTTCGATGCTTTTTATGGTAATAAATTCTAGGGCAAATTTTAACCTACTCCTAGGACGAGAGTGGATCCATGGAATAGGAGCAGTACCATCAACTGTACATCAAAGCCTCATAATCTGGAGAAACGATGGCATTATAGAAAACATTGAAGCTGACTAGAGCTATTATAGGGTTGATGAGGCCAAGGGCTCGAAGAAATCTTTCGACCAACATTTGGCAAACATCACACCTTGTGATGACGAATCAGGGTCCTATACTTCAGTCAACATGGTCGTATGTTGAACCTAGATCCCAACTACAGATTCATATGGGATGCTGAAGAAGAAATGGAGCCATAAATGGTAATTCCACTCACGGGGTGGCCCGTAGTCGATGGAGATGACTGCTGAGTCAGAATGTTTGGCTCTAATTTCGGCCTATTTGGCTGAGAACAAAAGAAAGTCAACCCTAGAAGGGGAGAGACTTCAGAACTTGGCTTTCGAATCCAAAGAGGGAGAAGATGGCTGACAAAACCAAACAACGGCTTCAGAAAGCCGGAGGCTTGATTGCATCTATGACAATGAGCCTTTGGGGTTTGAGAAAAACCCATTCAATGAGTTGCAAAAAATACAAGCACAAGACCCACTCGAAGAAATTGATCTAGGAGATGGAGTCACAAAAAGACCAACGTACATAAGAACTAAAGTTGGGTCAAAGATGAAGGTTAAACTGATCGAAGTGTTGAAAGAATACAAAGACTATTTCACCTGGAACTACGACGAAATGCCCGGTCTAGATCGAAGTGTGGTGGAGCACCGATTGCTTATTCAACCTGGGAAAAGGCTAGTAAAGAAATATCCTCGACGGTTTGCTCCAGAGGTCACTATAAAGATTAAGTAGGAGAGCGAAAGACTCCTTAAAAGTCGGTTCATCCGAACTGCAAGGTATGTCGAATGCTTAACTAATATAGTACATGTTAATAAGAAAAATGGAACTCTCAGAGTCTGTATAGATTTTAGAGATTTAAATAATGCTACTCCAAAAGATGAGTATTCGATTCCTGTGATGGAGATGTTAGTCGATTCATCCGCAGGCTTTGAATACTTGAGTATACTTGATGGGTATTCTGACTATAATCAAATTCTCATAGCAGAGGATGATGTCCCCAAGACGGCGTTTCGATGTCCTGGAGCTTTGGGGACATATGAATGGGTTGTGATGCCATTTGGTTTAAAAAACACCGGAGCAACCTATCATAGAGCCATGAATGTCATATTCCTTGATTTCATTGAAAAATTTATGCAGGTATACATTGATGATATTGTGATAAAATCATCTTCTGAAAATGATCATCTTGATCACCTTCGATGCTGAGAGAATGAGAAAATATGGATTAAAAATGAATTCATTAAAATGTGCTTTTGGTGTACATGCAGGAGACTTCTTAGGTTTCGTGGTACACAAGAAAGGCATCGAGATCAACCAAAACAAGATAAAAACAATTTTGGGTCTCAAGCCTCCGTCGACAAAGAAACAACTCCAGTCTTTGTTGGGGAAGATAAAATTCTTGAGAAGATTCATATTGAATCTAAGTGGCAAGACGATGGTTTTTTCACCGTTCCTCAAGATCAAGAAGGAAAGTGATTTTCACTGGGGGCAAGAGAAACAGGAGGCTTTCGACGCCATCAAAGAATACCTTACAAAGCCTCCTATTTTGTTACCTTCCAATAGGAATAAGAATATGAGTTTGTATATTGTTGCGTCGAATACAACCATAGGAAGTATGTTAGCTCAAGAGGATGTCAGTGGTGTCGAAAGACCCATATACTACCTCAGTCGACTTTCGATAGATGCTGAAATTAGATACAACATGATTGAAAAAGTGTGCCTATGCCTGTACTTCTCATGTGTGAAATTAAAGCAATATATAAAACCAGTTGATATTTATGTTTCGTCTCATTGTGATGTTATTAAACATATGTTATCTAAACCCATTCTGTATAGTTGAATTGGGAAATGGGCGCTAGCATTAACAAAATTTTCGTTAACGTATAAGCCTTTGATGGCTATGAGGCCTGTTAAATTGATTCACTTTCAAGCATATGAGATTTATGAAGTATTGTATGGGCTGAAACAAGCTCCAAGAGCTTGAATTCTGAAAATTGATTCTTTTTTCAAGCATATAAGATTTAAAAAATGTGAAATAGAATATGGTGTGTATATGAAACGTACTTCTAAAGGCAATGTAATTCTAATGTGTCTTTATATAGATCACATACTTTTGACAGAGAGTTGTAATTTTGAGATAAACAAATTCAAAAAGGTGCTGATGTATGCACTTGATACGATTGACCTTAGAAATATGGTATATTTTCTAGGGATGGAGATTATACACTCTGATAAGGGAATCATTATGCACCAACTAAAGTATGAGCTTAAGTTGTTGAAGAGATTTGAGTTGATGAATTGTAAGTCAACAGTCACATCTTTTGAGACAAATCATAAGCTAGATTCTAATGCTGATGGTGAGAATGTAGGTGCTAGAACCTTAAAATAGTTGGTCAACTCTCTGAGATATCCGTGTAACACCAGGCATGATATATGTTATGTAGTTGGAATGGTAAGTAGTTTTATGAGTAAATCAAACTGGTCACATTACCAAGCTACAATCAGGATACTAAGGTATGTAAAAGGGACTCTGAGGTATGAAATTTTGTTTTCATTTAGAGTGTCAGATGATGTTGAGTTGATATGCTATTCAGACTCTGAATGGTGTGGGGACAAAGTAGACAGAAGAAGCATTATAGGACACGTCTTTATGTATATAGGATTTCTCATTTCATGGTGCTCCAAGAAATAACCTGTGGTTGGCTGTCAACTTGTGAAGCAGAATACATAGTTGGTGCGTTGTCAGCTTGTCAGGCTGTATGGATTATGAATTTGCAGCAGAAACTGAAGCTCAAGGTGAGAAAACCAGTCAGGTGTTGGAAATCCACCACAACCTATGGAGAATTTCAATCAATCTTGACGAACAAGATTGTTATCACCCACACAATAACAATGAAAAAATAAGAAAAATAGAGAAAGAAAGAAAGTAAAGAACGATGAAGGAGAAGAAGAATTAAAATTCTGCACAGTTTCTCTCTGCCCACAAACTGTGGAAAACTTCTTATTCACTTTGCAACTGCAAAATACTGTGAATTAAAATGTTATGAATACTTTATTCTTACAAGAACAAGGGTTACTCCCTCTATTTATAGATTTAGGTTAACTTGGACCCCAAGCCAAAACCCAAAACTATAAAAGCCCAAAATAGCTAACACTACTAAAAATAGGCCTAAGTCGAAATCCTGTGTGAATCAACATGCTTCGACACTTCGACACACTAACACAACTCAACATACTAGGTGGTTCGACACTTCCTTGTTCTGTTTTTCAACCTGCTTCGACACAAGGAATTACAATTCAACACACCACCTAATTCATTGTGTCTAAGCTATCTACATTCATCATAGCTCTTAGTCTTCTGAACACTTCGACCTGCATTCCCTTCGTCATGATGTTTGCAATCTGATTCTCAATTCCGTAGTGTTCCACATTCATCTTCCCATCTGCTACATGCTCTCGAAGATAATGGAATCTCATTTCGATGTGCTTGCTTTAACCATGTGCTATCAGATTCTTCGCCAAATTGATAGTTGACATGTTGTCAATCTTCATGGTAATTGCTCCATGACTCTTCGCTCTTATCTCTTCGACCAGATTCACCATCCACGTCGCTTGACATGCACAAAGAGAAGAAACTATGTATTCTGCTTCTCATGACGATAATGCCACTACTGGCTCCTTTCTCGAACTCCAAGCAACTGGTACACCACCTAGAATAAACACATAGCTAGTTGTGGATTTTTGATCCTTAACATCACTACACCAACTTGAGTCGGTGTATCCCACTAATTTTCATTCTTTTCTTTCATCAGCTGTAGGAAACAAAATGCCATAGTCGAGAGTTCCTTTCAGATACCTTAGTATCCTCTTCTTCGCTGCTAGATGTGATACCTTTGGCTTCTGCATGAATCTACTCACCATACCTACACTGTATGCTAAGTCAGGCCTTGTGTGACAAAGGTGTCGAAGTGACCCAGTAAGTCTTCTATATTGGGTTGGGTCAACATCATCTTCATATGAATCTTTCGATAGTTGTAATCTGGGCTCAACTGGAGTCGAAGTTGGGTTGCAATCTTGCATCTCAAATCTCTTGAGTATTTCGCATGCATACCTTGTTTGATGCATCATCAAACCTCTATCACTCTTGTAGAATTAGATTCAAATGGTTTTGATCTCTCTATTTTAAATTCAAATAACTTTAATTTTCTCTCACGTTTTTTCATAAAAATCGATGAGATTTTGTTTTTTAACATATATTTTTATCTGTAAAATTCAACAATATGTTAAAATACGATGATTTCTCATGTTTCATAAGTAATTGTAATTTAAAAAATAGAAACGTTGATTTTAAGTGCAAAAGTATGAAAGAGGATCAAAATTGTTTAAATTTAAAATAGAAAAATAAAAACTAGTTAAATTTAAAATAGGAAGATCAAAACTACTTAAATTTAAAATAGAGAAAATAATTTCGTAAATGAGATAAAATAGGAGGATAAAAAATATAATTAAACTAAAATAAAATTACAATTGCAATAAAAAATATAATATATGATTTAATTGAAATCTCGTGTTACATGTATAAATAAAAACCTAGGAATTCTTTTTAGAGATAATTGTGATACAAAATTTAATATAGCATAACTTAAATTGAATTTGGTTAAACATTATAAAGAAAAATCTAGAAAAAGCATTTTTTTTTTATATAAAAATAATAAAAGACTAAAATTTTGGTGCCAACTATTTTATAAAGTGAATTATGCAGAAATAAAATGTATGAGTATATTGATTATATTGAATAAATGTTTAATTAGAACCTTTAGATTAACTCAATATTAATGAAAAAGATTTAATATACTTATTAACTTACTCTATCCCTACTTACAAATATCCCTACTTTATATATATATATATATATATATATATATATATATATATATATATATATATATATATATATATATATATATATATATATATATATAATCGAATTGATTAAAATAAGTAAAATTATATTTAATATTAATTTATTTCATTTGATTAATATTTAACTCATAATCAAATCAAACAATTTACTTATCAAATTGAGTTTTAAACTCAATTCATTATCAACCATATAAATTATCTTTAATGAAAAAAAGATTTAATTGAACTACACTGACAGTGACAGTGTAAAAGGATTTTACACCGTCAGTTAATCATGACCATTGGATATTGAAACAAATTTGATTTTTATCTTAAAAGTCTATAAAATAATGCAGACGGATGATGGTGATGAATCGACAGTATAAATTTTTTTACATCAATAATATATAATAATTAATCTCATAAAAAAAACAAATTCAACTTTGTAGTCAATCACTTAATCTAATTAGCATATGCACTTGAAAATCAAATCACACAAACATCCGATGCCTACTACTCTTTTAAATAGACGTGTCAATTCAGTGGCCAAGATTTAAAAAACGTGCCAATTGATTCTACATAAATCTTTATTGAATTTTTTTTAGTTATATAATAAAAATATTATTATATAATATTTACATTAAATTTTAGTTGAATGTGACAATTGGATTGAAACTTTTTTATGACAATTTTTTTATATAAATAAAGATGTTATGTGAATCATCTCAAATATCATTTCAATTTCTTTTAAATACATAAAAAAAATTAAAATCAATTACTTATTTATAATATTAATATAAATAAATATTATCGAAGATTGAATCTTGGATGAATAATTTATATTTAATTAAGTGTATGTAACACTCGAGGTCGAAGAGGGCAGAGAGTGGATGTGGTTCGGGGACGAACCAAGCAGAAGCTGGTGGGCATGTAACACCCGAGGTCGAAGAGGGCTGAAAGTGGATGTAATACTCGAGGCCGAAGAGGGCAGAGACTGGTCGCCAAATTCATATCAGAATGAAAGGGATCCTGAGACTGGGTAGGGATGAGACTGCATGGTTGAAGTAAGGCTTATAAGGATTGATTGGTACACATATGCCAACAAGATGCATCTTCTTTTTGTTAGCCCACCAAATAAGAACTCCATAGTTAAGCGTGTTTGACATGGAGTGGTATTTGGATGTGTGTCCTTCTCGGAAGTTTCCTGGAAAACGTGTGAGTGAGGACAAAGGATGATGAAAGACCCGTATTGATTTGTTAGGTCAGTCGGTAATCTTGAAGGCAATCTAGGGCGTTACAGTGCCTCCTTGGTTTCTTTCTTTTCCTCAAATTTTGAAAATCCATACCCTAAAAAATATGAGCTAGACGCTTGGAATGTAACAAAGGTCTCTCTCTCTCTCTCTCTCTCTCTCTCTCTCTCTCTCTCTCTCTCTCTCTCTCTCTCTCTCTCTCTCTCTCTCTCTCTCTCGAAGTGGGTGCATTCTTTGAGTAATGATCAGGTGTTTGCATCCTTGGCCATATTGGTCTGCTCATTCTCCGTAGAAGATTGAAAAAATATCTAGTTAGAAAATCAAGTACATAATTATTTTCACCTTTGATACATTCTATATCAAAGTCAAAACTTGAAATAATTGTTTGTCATCTGGAAAAAATTGTTTTGAAACAATATTTTTCACATCTTTTTGAAGAACCTCTTTTGCAGATTTGCAGTCTATTCGTCAAAGAATATTTTTTTTGTTAAAAATATTGTCTTGAAATTTTGAAATGCAAAGAACAATAGATAAAATCTCTTTTTTATAGTTGAATAATTCTTTTGAGGTCTAAGTCAAATGCCATAATGGAACCTTAAAACAGTTGGTCGGCACTCTGAGATATCTGTGTAACACTAGGTCTGACATATTTTATGAAGTTGGAATGGTAAGTAATTTTATGAGTAAACCAAATCGGTCACATTACCAAGCTACAGTAAGGATACTAAGGTATGTAAAAGGGACTCTGGGGTATGAAGTTTTATTTTCATTTAGAGTGTTAGATGATGCTGAGTTGATATGCTATTCAGACTCTAAATGGTGTGGGGACAAAGTAGACAGAAGAAGCACTACAGGACACATATTTATGTATCTAGGAGCTTCCATTTCATGGTGCTCCAAGAAGCAACTTGTGGTTGCGTTGTCAACTTGTGAAGCAAAATACATAGTTGGTGCGTTGTCAGGATGCCAGGTTGTATGGCTAATGAATTTGCAATAGGAAATGAAGCTCAAGGTGAGAAAACCAGTCAGGTTGATGATTGATAATAAATCAGCCATAAGTCGTGCCAAGAATCCAATGATGCGTGGAAGAAGTAACCACATTGATAATAAGTTTCATTTTCTGTGCAATCAAATTCAGAATGAAGTGCTTGAGATTGTTTACGTAAGCACTCAAAAGAAATTTGCATATGTGCTGACCAATGTGATCATAAATGAACACTTCATCAATTTGAGGGATCAAATTTATGTTGTTTATTTTAATCTTGAATATGAATTAAGTGATAGTGTTGAAATGTAATTTAAATTCAAGTTGCATTTGAATTTCAGTTTCATGTCATTTGAGTATTCATTTTATTTACATTTAAATTTGAGTGAATGTGTATAAACTCAAAGTTAGTTACTAACTGTAACAACACATTTGAACTTTTGAGATTTGAGATCAGTGTAAATTCTTTCATCTTCTTCTTCTTGTACAACAATGAAGATTCAGTGCTAACTCCAAAAAATATTTTCGGGTAAATCAAAAAGTTAGTTGAACATCGTCTTTTAATTTTAGTTTAATCTAATAATTTTATTTACATATTGATCAAGAGTATCAAAATCCTTTCCTATTTTATTTTCATCGGATTCACTTTCAAAAATAGATCGTATCAAAATTTTGAGTTCTTTTATTATTATTTTTATATTAAAAAATGTTTTTTTATAATTACTAACCTAAATTATAACTTAATTATAATAAGTTATAATGTGCATATTATATTTGTGTATCACAATTACCTCCCCACCCTTCATTCCACCTCCTCAATAATTAAAAAGTATAATTATAAAAAAAATGAGATGAAATTATTTTTATCGTAACTTAAATTAAAAACAAACAAAAATAAACGATCGTAATTAAAAATCTGAATTGTTACTAAATAAATTATATAAATTTTTATTTTATTTTAATTTAATATTATTGTCATCGAAGTTAAATTTTTGTAGATTTAAATCAAATTCTCAAAAATATAAGGGGAGATGTTAAAAATAAATGATTGATTTTGGTCCCTCAATTTTATTTAATTCATGAAATTAATCTTCTTATTTCAAATTTAAATAATTTTGGTCTCTCTATTTTAAATTCAAACAGTTTTAGTGTTCTCTTACGTTTTTTTATAAAAATCGATGAGATTTTATTTTTTAACTTATATTTTTATCTAGAAAATTCAACAATATGTCTATATACAATGATTTCTCATGTATCATAAGTAGTTTTAATTTAAAAAATAAAAACGTTGATTTTAAGTATAAAAATATGAAAGGGGATCAAAATTATTTAAATTTAAAATAGAAAAATAAAATTGATTAAATTTAAAGTAGGGAGATCAAAGCTGTTTAAAATTAAAATAGAGAGAATAATTTTATAAATAAGATAAAATAGGAGAATCAAAACTGTAATTAAACTAAAATAAAATTACAATTGCAATAAAAAAATATAATATATGATTTAAATTGAAATATTGTGTTACATGTATAAATAAAAATCTAGGGAAAAAATTTGAGAGATAATTGTAATACAAAATGTAATATAGCATAACTTAAATTGAATTTGTGTTAAACATAAAATCCAGAAAAAGCAATTTTTTTGATATCAAAATAATAAAAGAATAAAATTTTGGTGCCAACTAATTTAGAAAGTAAATTCTGCAGAAATAAAATGAATGAGGATATTGAGGATATTGATTATATTGAATACATGTTTAATTAGAACCGTTAAATCAAATTGAATTTTAAACTCAATTCATTATCAACCATATAAATTACCTCTAATAAAAAAAACAAATTCAACTTTGTTGTCAATCACTTAATCTAATTAGCATATGCACTTGAAAACAAATTCAACTTTGTAGTCAATTCAATTGCCAAGATTTAAAAAACGTGTCAATTGATTTTACATATATTTTTATTGAACTTTTTTTTAATTATATAATAAAAATATTATTATATAATATTTTACATTAAATTTTAGTTGGATGTGACAATTGGATAGAATCTTTTTTATGACAAAATTTTATATAAATAAAGTTGTTATGGGAATCATCTCACATCTCATTTCAATTTCTTATAAAAAATTAAAATCAACTACTTATTTATAATATTAATATAATAAATATTGTTATTAAAGACTGACACACTTGCAGGGATAATATTTTTCTTGCCTCCAATAATTACACACGACAAATTAAACCGACACAAAATAATTGCAAGGATTATATTTTTTAAGTATGCATCTTCACTACGTAACAAGATAAATGTCTACGGGCCCAATATTGAACTGGACAAGGATGACACGGTTTATGCCTTGTGTTCAATATATACATAAGGGCAAAAGGGTAATTGTACACATAAGTATTATCACAAAAGGATTTGTCAGATCACCTGACATTTTCGCGTCTTGGGTAGTAGTGATGTGTTACTAGATATCGCTCACTGTTTATTATGTTGAATACGTGATTTAATATAATTGTCAATGCCGCAAAAACCTATAGGATCACACACAAAAGGAAGGATTGATGAGAGATAGAGTAACTAAGGAACACTGTAAGGTACGATGCACTTAAGTGAATTGTAGAACATCGTAAGGTACGGTATACTTAAGTAGAATACGGAATATGGTAAGGTACCACGCGCTTAAGTGATTTTGACATATTATAAGATATGAGCCACATACACTTAAGTGGGCTTTTTAGCTTGCAGCCCACACAAGTGGTTCTATAAATAGAACCCTTGTGCAGAAGCATTTGTGCAGTTATAATTCCGTTTCTCTCTCTCTCTCTCACTCTCTCTCTCTCTCTCTCTCTCTCTCTCTCTCTCTCTCTCTCTCTCTCTCACACACACACACACACACACACACACCACACACACACACACACACACACCACACACACCACACACACACACACACACACACACACTCAAAACCTTCATTCGTAGCAGCTAGCAGTGAGATTGAAGGAATCCGTTCGCGTGGACTGAGTAGAGGAGTTGTCACTATTTAACGTTCGTGATCGCTCCGTAGATCTGCATCAAAGGTTTCAATCGCCACAAGAGGTAACGATTCTATCATTGATCATTCCCATTCGTAAGGATCACTAAAGGAGTTTTTTTTTAAATTCCGTTGTGTTTTGGATCGCTCTTCTTCTTCAGTGGTATCAGAGCCACTTACGAAACCATGCATTTGATAGCTGTTTAGTTTTTGTATTTTCTGTATTAATACGATTAAAAGACAGAATGAATCAAAGAATAAATGATTAATTAAATTTGGCATCATGTGTGTACGATTTGGATGATTGATGTTGACTATGCTTCGGAATCCGACGTTAGTATGGTGAAGCAACGATACATCGATCATCTATAGGTTACACAATTGAGATCGATCAAGTTATATATATGATACAAGTAATCCTGATGCAAAATACGTATATATGATATACTTTTTTTGTTTCGTTCATTCAAACATTTAATGGTTGTTTTCCTTTGAGCGATCAATGGTCATTTGCTTCTTGATCCGACATTAGTATGGTGAAGCAATGACGTGTTGATCAATCATACTGAATTAACAATCGAGGTGTGTTTGACGGTCTGAAATTGGTGCATTAGGGTTAATGACGACACAAGGGTTGTGCTGTCAAAGAGTTATGCGATTAGAGTTGTGATTGCGCAAGAGTTGTGCTTTAAAGTATCAAGTGTTGATGTGAAAAACAACGTGGATTTCAAAAGAATTATTCATTAAAATTTTGCGTCGGGGAGCTGCCCCTAACAACCCCGCAAGGGGGCGCTGCCCCTCTTAACCCCTGTCCGCTGAGCGGTCAGCGGAACCACCGTCCGCTGACCGGGCAGCGGACCCCCGGCTTACTCTACGTAGTGTGATCGGCCGCCAAAATTTAATTTGGTTTTAATTAATTAAAATTATTTAAATTAATAATAATAATGTGTTTATTATTATTGCCTTGTGGTGATCGGTTATGCCCTTAGTTTTCCTTTATTTTGTTTGGGGATTTTAAAATACGACCTGCGTGTCGTGCCTCTCTTTTAATCTCTTAATGTAACTTCTTTTCTCATCTCACTCCCTCGTATGTAAAACGAGTTTCTTTTACATAATGTAATGTTATGAAGAAAGACAAGAATACAATATCAAAGGAGGACAACCTTGAAGATCTTGCTTGGAGAAACTTAGATCGTTATTAGATTAACTTAGGTTCTCTCATTGGCTTGGGAGAACAATTGCACTAGGGGCCATAACTGTTTCATTATGTATGTTGATGCATGTGAATGTATGTTGATGCATGTGAGAGACGATTTATATGATAAATAAGCCAGTGAGATCAGAATAATTGCAAATTCCCTCAAATTAAATATTAAGTTTATGCTTTCAAAGTTTTAGCACTCATCAAGACTAGTATCGAATAATGTAGGTTTCTCCTACGCGAGGTGCATATTCTATATTAGTAAGGTGCGATGGAATAATTGTAATATCCAATTGCTAAAACAATGGGTCAAACTTAACTAAACAAATTATAATAAGATTATATATGTTTAGAAGCAAGAGTTGGAAATGATCCATGTGTTGGATTGGAATAAGGAGTTATTCACCCAACTAAAATATTCGAGAGTTGTATTAGATACAATTGGAAGGAGTTCCTACCTAAATAACCTAGTTTTGTGTATTCCGCCTACGTGGACTTAAAACAAAGTGAAATGTGGATCTCGACCCACTAGAAAATAAAACATTCGGCACCACGCGAGTTTAGAATGCAACACCAAGAAGTAAAGCTACATCTTAAGCAGAACAAAGGAACTTTAAACAAGGGAAATAGAGAACTCCACTAATAACAAAGTCGCAACACATGAAAAAAGAGAGAAGGGAGCACGGGCGCAAGAGCCCTACTCAACGATAGAGGCAATCAAACCATCTTGAAAAAAATTATTCGGGCGGACTTGCTCTCTTGAAATAGTCAATGTGAGACGAAAATGCTCCACTTATTGCAGCGCATTCTCAAAATACTCCACTACATCCCCAAGGTTCACAATGATAAATTTTCTCAATTGTAAAACTAGGGAAGCATTTTGTCTACGTAAGAGCTATAACTTTTTACGAGAAGATTCAAGAGCTCGAGTCCTTTGCTACAACGTCCTTGAAAAATACATCACTTGAGCTTTATGCAGCTCCCTTAAATAATTATCCTGTTGGGATTCAAAACCATTTATACTCCTCTTCAGCTAGTCCCTTTCCTCATGCTCCCGGTCCGTCCAAAGAGCATCCCACCAGTCGGATCTAGCCAATGATAAAGCGAAAGAAGTCTGCTTAGCAGAATGAGCCAGGGTGTTCAACTCCTTCCATAAGGATAACTTGGAGAGGACAACAAAGAACGACAAGTTATCTTCGAAGGGTGAGTCACGACAGTCACGAGAAGTGCCAGAGAAAGGGGATCTACATACGAATCCGAGAGAGAAATATTTTGAAAAAGTTAGAGGGAAGGAAGAAGACCCACAACATGGCCAGAAGGTTGTATTCCCTGCTTTAATACCTGGACCATCGCCTCATCCTCCATTGCACCTTCACATAAATACTATCGTTATTCCAAAACAAGCGCAATGAAAGGAAATTAACAATGAGGAGTAAAAATTATTATGAAGCTCACCAAAGGAAATTCAGTGACTTTCACGAGAGCGAGTCCCCTTCAACAAATAGATGTCTATCAAGTGCTTATGATGCTTCTTATCACTACACCTCTGACATAGCCTAAACAGCTAATGAAATCCAACAACTTATTCTTATGAAAAGAGTTCACGACAATAAATTCACTCTCTCCATAAACATATGAGTTTTTATCCAAAAGAAAATGTTTCGCTAACCAACAATGGGGAAACAACTGCTCACACTTACCTGCCACCCCCGTATCAATCCTGCAAATAGTCGCATGAGCCTGAGGATGAATGAGGGTAGCTAAAAAGAATCGTACCACAAAAGATGTTGGCTTGGAAAAAATGTCAAAAGCCTGAATAGTCGGCACCAAAAGGACCAACTCTCGCTCCCTAGGTTGGGCTAGAGTACTCTGATTACAACGAAATAGATTAATGAACAAAATAGCATAAGGTTTTCCATTTAGATGCTCACACCAATATTGAAAGGCATTAATGTATGCTTAAATGGTGGGGGTGAAGTTGAGATGGAGCCACCATCAAAATGTTGAGAAGATGCACTTCAAAGGAAAAAAAGTCAAACAAACCTTAAGAGAAGAAAAGAGATGCTCGTAGAGAGGAATGGTACTATTACCATACGTATTAAAAAAAAATTATTTGGTGCTAGGAATGATAAGCCCCCACAACGATGGTTCACCAACATCAGAAAAGGCCCCCATCCAAGTTCCCCTTTTTGGTAAAGATCGATGCGGTTGAAGAGAATACAAAACCATCCAAAGAAGAAGATGGATTCACCGAGTCCTTCTTCACAGTTTTCCGATGTTTTTTCTCTATACTTCGTTGTTAAAGCCATGAATAAGGAATAGACACTTCAGGGGAGATGAGGAAATAACCTTTCAAGAATGAGGAGGAAGAAAACCTAGAAAAGAAGAAACATTATTTCTTCCTATATTTATGAGCTAACCTTGGGAAATGAAAGATGTCCTATCAACATTCACTTCTATCACATGTAATACTCGAGTGATTTAGTTCCCTAGAAAGATCATAATTACTCTTCGAAAGACACCTGAAGCTATAAAGTAGTTGAAGTAAAGAAAGTATGGTACGTAACCGTTGTATGGGAATCCTTCAAACCGCGAGACATACTCCTTAAACACGAGGGATTAAGGGTAATTATTATGGGACGACCATATTCTCCTTGATCTGGCTACACCTTCATAGATTCGACCACCATAAGGAAAGAGCTCCCTGGATTGGCAGACTACTTTTTTCATCTATAAACTGCTCTATGATGGACGTTCTTCTTTTGCTTGGCGGTTTTTGTCCAATCAAATCGACAACAAAGATTAGAGATGATTCGAAGTTGGAAGGACTTAAGGTGCTCTCGAAAGTAGGATCATGAGTTGCTTTATCCATCGTATCTTGGTTGCTATAACAATCGTCACTTGAATAAAACACATTTGATTATGGAAATTCATAGAAACCAAAAGTCAATTTCCATATATGGTGCCCCTATTTGGTTCAGAACCAGAAATGATTTGTGAAATTATGATGTAATGCCTTATTATTGTAGAGTTGTGCTTTCACTGTGGTGAAAAAGGGACTGACCTATAAGGCTAGGACTCCAATGACAAAGTCAGTGAGGGAATAAAGAGTAATGTGTGAGTAAAAATGAATTTGAATTATCTATTTTTCTTAATGTACGATACCTTATATATGAAAGTTAGTTTAGGTGTTCAAGACCTAAATTAGATGTAGGATTTCTCTTATTGGGTCTCGTATTGTCCAAAAAGTATAGGTGTATGCATGCTCCTTCTACAAAGGTATGAAGACTTATGAGCCTTAGTAGGTATAGCTCACAACGATGAGTAGCCCTGTATGGTGGTTTATGAGGTTGCTTAAGGGATTAGTTCATGTGAGGTGAGAGGCCCTATTGGCAGCTGACACTGTTGGGTTGCAGGCGGGCGATTAGATTGACGGTGTTAAGGCTACTAGGAGACAAGTGCATTCTGAGTAATTGTAAAGGTGTATAACTTGAAAGTCTATATTTATCCCATTAGGGGAGAGGTATTTATAGAGGGATTTTGGGTTTGGGCTAGAGATCTAGTTAGTAGTTTACCCTAGCTTCATGACCAAGGAATATGGTCATGGGAGGACTTGGTCTCCTTGGATTATAAGAAAAGTGGTTCTTCCCTTTGACTGACCCTTCGTCAGTTAGTCATTATGGGTACATGTCATAACTCATGTTTACTAGGAAAGTGGACAATATGAACCTTCCTCAGGTAAACTTTCAACTGTTCTCAGATGGCTTTCTGACCCTATTCGGGCGGCCGGTGGCTTCGCTAGACGCCTCACTCCTTGCCCTCTTGTTAGCCTTACTTAATTTTTCCTAAGCTACGTCTTATTAGGGTACGACAAATATATAACACTATATAGTCCCTCAGGCACGAAGGCTTAGTAAAGGGAAAAATGTTTAATAGACCTTGCGTATGGGGAGCTTAGGCCTATATGTGATACGCTCAGACGAGCTTATCTGTTGAGACTCTTAGTTGAGGCGCGACTTTATGGTAATTCCCTTAAGTGATACTTTATAGTCAAGTCCCTTAGGCGAGACTTTATAGTTGAGTCTCTTAGGCGAGAATTTATGTCGAGTCCCTCAGGAGAGACTTTCTAGTAGAGTCCCTCAAACGAGACTTAATAGTCGAGTCTCTCAGGCGAGACTTTATAGTTGAGTCTCTTAAGCGAGAATTTATGTCGAGTCCTTTAGGAGAGACTTTATTAAAGAGTCCCTCAAGCGAGACTCAATAGTCGAGTCTCTCAGGTGAGACTTTATAGTCGGGTATCTTAGGCAAGACTTTATAGTCGAGTCTCTTAGGTGATACTTTATGTCGAGTCCCTCGGGAGAGACTTTATAGTAGATCCCTCAAGAGAATTAATAGTCGAGTCTCTCAGGCAAGACTTTATAGTCGAGTCTCTTAGGTGAGACTTTATATTGAGTCCCTCAAGAGAGACTTTATAGTATGGTCTCTCAAGCGAGACTTAATAGTCGAGTCTCTTAAGTGAGACTTTATAGTCGAGTCCCTTATGCGAGACTTTATGTCGAGTCCTTCAAGAGAGACTTTAAAGTAGATTCCCTCAAGCGAGACTTAATAGTCAAGTCTCTTAGGCGAGACGTTTTGACCTCTCTCGGGAGGGACTTCCATAAAGCCCTCCAACAAGAATTAAAACTAAGTCTCTTAGGCAAGACTCCAATCGCGCCTCTTGGGCAAGATTTGTATGTCTTGGTCTCGTCTGAGAAAACATTAAGTCCCTCAGAAGGAGAGTTTAAATAGCATGGGAATTCTATATCCCTCAGGAAAAGTAGAAGTTGGCATGACTGATGATACTATAAGTCCTTTAGAGCATGGCATTGACCCCTCTCGGGTGGGACTTCCAACAAGTCCTCAAACAAGACTTAAAACAAACTCTCTTGGGCAAGAATCCAGTCGTGCCTCTTGGGCGAGATTTGTATTTCTTGGTCTCGCCCAAGGAAAGTCTAAGTCCCTCAGGAAGAGAGGTTAAATATGTTATTCGCATAGCCCCAGAGGGTGCGAAGGATCCCCGTTATAAAGTCCAGCTTATGAAATGTTGCCTTAAGAGGAAGATAGGACCTCCTTGTGGAAATCCAACGTGTTCATGTATCCTTTCAAGAGGCGTTAAGGATCTTCTGGTGGAAGTCCAAAAGATGTAATCACCTTGAGGGAAGCAAGGATCCCCATTATGAAGTCTAACATATGAAATACCTCCTTAAGAGGCGAAAATGACCTCCTTATCGAAGTCCAGCGTGTTCATGTATCCCGTCGAGGGGAAGCAAGGATCTTCTAGTGGAACTCCAGTAGGTGTAATCGCCTCGAGTGATGGTAAGGATATTCCAGTGGAAGTCCAACTATGTATATTATCTTAAGAGGCGGAAAAGATCCTTCTGTGGGGGTCCAGTAAATGTAATTTCCTCATGGGGCGGAAAGGATCTTCTAGTGGAAGTCCATCTATGTATGTTTCCTTAAAAGGAGACCCAGATCCTCTCGGGGGAGTAAAACAAATGTAATCGCCTCGTGGTGCAGCAAGGATCTTCCAATTGAAGTCCAACATGTTCATGTATCGCCTTGAGGGGCAGAAATGATCTTCTAGTGGAAGTCCATCAGATGTAATTGCCTCGAGGGCGACAAGGATCTTCCCATGGAAGGCCATCTATGTATATTTCCTTAAGAGGTGTCAAGGATCCTCCTGTGGGAATCCATCAAATGTAATTTCCTCACGGGGTGGCAAGGATCTTATAGTGGAAATCCAACTATGTTTATTGCCTTAAGAGAGACAAGGATCCTCCTGTGGGAGCCTAAAAAAATGTTGAACATTGTAAAAGGATCCAAAAACTTAGAACAAAATTTTCTTTAGAAACATTCATGATTATGTCTCTGAAGCCAATCCAACTTTTTATCAGATTCAATCTCAAAACAGTAACATTGGTCCTTCATATGAGCTTTTGACCCTAGAGAAGCAGGCTAAAATTAAATTGAGAATGTTCCGGGTTTGAAGGATTTTTTTTTTGCAGGAAAAGTCCAAGATGAAATGTCATAAAGAGGGTGATAAAAAACTTTTTTCTTCCACAAATCATCTATAATAAAATATGCTTTCAAGAAAGTAACTTCTCTTAGAATTGATAATGACATTGTTACCAACCTTGCTAGAACCAATAATTATATCATGAGTCACTTCACTTCCTTGTTCACCAAGTCTTATAATACTAGAGACAATGGTCTGGTTGATTAAGTCATCCATCATCTCATTTATGACACAACCAGTAACATGCTTTCCATGACTCATTCTTTTGGAAATAAGAATGTAGTGTTCAACCTCAGTAGAGAGAGCTCACACGGGCCTACTAGATTTGGGGGCCTTTTTTCCAAGAAAATTGCCAATCATTAGCCTTGAGGTCTGTAATGTAGTGATTGATTTCTTCATAACAAACACCCTGCTTCCCAACACTAACTCCAATAATATGACGCTTCTTCCTAAAACATCAAATGCTGACATTTCGAAGAAATTTAGACCAATTATTATGGCCAACTTCAAGTTTAAGATTATCTCTAAAGTTCTAGCATATAGAATAAAACTTATGCTTCTTACCGTTATCTCTCCTGAAAAAAGAGGATTCATCCACCAAAGACACATCAAAGACTGCATTTGCCCCACCTTTGAGGAATTCAACATGTTACATCACAAGTATTTTCATAGAAACCTGACCATCAAAATTGACATCGAAAAAGCATTTGATACCTTGGACTGGAACTTTATCCTCAAGGTCTTGAAAAACTTTGGTTTTTGTCCCAAGATTTGTAACTAGATACATACCATTCTACAATTTGCTAAGCTCTCCATCTCAATCAATGGCAAATTTGAAGGCTACTTCTCTTTCTCTAGAGGAGTGAGGTGATAAGTGGTTTGTGCAACTTCTTTTACCGTTAATGTCATTTAATCTTTTCACTATTTTTTTAATCAATTTGTTTCCATTTTCTGCATTTTATGCATTGTGTGTCTTTACTGCTTTAGATCAAATAAATATTCAAGAAGTATTTTGGCAAAAAAACTATGAAGAATTGAAAAGTATAGCCCAAGGAACAATGGGCTTCTACTGCCACCCGTAGTGCATGCTACGGGCTGTAGCAGAGGAACAATTCAAACACCTGTTTCAAAGGAAAAGGAACAGAAACAGTGGTGTGCTATAGCCACCCGTAGCACCTGCTACATGCCATAGTAGATAGAAACCCCATCTTCAGTTGGTAAGCCAGAACCAGTGGCCTGCTACGGCCACCCGTAGCACACTGGCTACAGGCCGTAGCAGGAAGGCGTGTGATTTTCGGGAAATTTCCTTTTTTAGGCCAGATTTGGAAATTATTGGTGATTTGGCTATTTTCAGACCTGATCTTATTGTCTAGAAAAATATGATTTATTAGGGGAATATGCAAAAGGGGTGTTTTCTTATTTAAGCGGTATTTCTATCACATTTAAAGGTCTTTTTCTTGGACGACAAAAATACAGAGATAAATATTGAAGAACACATAAGGTTTGGTGGAAGGAGGATTTTCATGAACGAAAGAGATTGACGATTCAATTTCATTTTAGTATATGTAATGTCTAAACTTTGTGTTTTGTTTTCATTGAATATTATGAGTAGCTAAACCCCCCAATGCTAAGGGGGTGTCCTTGATTTGGATATGTAATGACTATGATTATCTATTTGCAATAACAATGTGTTTTTCATACTTAAATTATTCTCTTGATGTTTGTAATGCTTTCTCTTTCGGAAAAAATGAGATTGATTTATGATTAACAACTAGGCTGGACCACCGATGGTAATGCTTTTGTGAGAATATGCTACAGTAGATATTCCCTTGGACTAGGGTTACACCGTAGTAACCAGATAATTCTTGATATAATAATGCTCAATTTCATCAGTAATTATCTATGGACATAGTAATTAAGGATGAATGATTAAAGGATTTCTCACTGAGGATTTAGGAGAAAACAACTTTAAGAACTGGTGTTGATTATGTAAAATATGTTATTGAGATGTTGATTCATAGTTGTTACAAGAAAGAATCATAAATTCTCCCTAGCATGATACTCATATCTGTCAAATCCATTTAAATAATCTCTTTATTTTATTCACAATTTTTTTTATAAATTCTCACAACAAATCCCAACTTTAGTTTTTGTTTGATTGAACGACAATTAGAATGCATTATTGATACGCAGTCCTTGAGATCGACATTCGGGGAAAACTCCTCATTATTACTACAAAGGCTAAAACAATACACTTTCTATTTCACCGATCATGAGGCAAGGTGATCCTCTCTCCACTCTTCTTTTTTTCGTAAAGAAGAAGTTTTTAGTAGAGACATATCCCATTTAGTGAACACCAAACAACTACAGTTGATCAAAAGTACTAGAAACCATGAAATCCCATCACGCTCTTTATATACATATGACATCATGCTTTTTTTCGTTACTCCTCCTTCCAACATACACGCCCTCTTGAATATTTTATCTAGATATGCTGAAACTTCTAGTCAAATCATTAACCCTAATGAATCTACAATTTATTGAGGGTCCATCTCTCAAGCTAGACTGAATCACATACCTTCTTCTCTTAGTTTTAACATTGGAACTCTCACTTTCTTGTATATATGGGTTCCTATATTTAAATGGAGACTAAAGAAAATATACTTTCAACCTATCATGGACAAAGTCAAGGTGAAATTGGCTAGTTGGAAGGCTAACCTTCTCTCGTTTGCTAGTAGAATCCAGTTTATCAAAAGTTTTCTTCATGGCATGTTGGTTTATTCAATAACCATTTATTCTTAGCCCAAATCTATTTTGAAGGAGCTTGAAGCAATTCTCAAAAACTTTGCTTGGATAGGAGACTTGAACAACAAGAAACTAGTTACTTTGGCATGAAAAACCATATGATCTCCTATTTCTAGTGGCGGACTTGGCTTAAAATATCTCATACACCTTAATGATGCTTCCAACATTAAACTATGTTGGGAAATGCTTAACTCTAATGATCAATGGGTTATTCTCCTTAACTTTGTGCTTTAACCTTCATTAAACACATCATCTCCTTCCCTCATGATTAGATCAATAAGTTCATCGAGCACCTGTACACTCATTATTCATGCCTTTTCCCTCAACTTGATTTAAACTCGAAGGATAAATATGTTATCAAAAATTTCTTGTTATTCTCGATAAAGTACCAATATCTCTCTCTCTCTCTCTCTCTGCATTGCTGTTTTGTGATTATATCTATTTTAATTTTGACTAGGTTACTCAATAAGAAGCCTTTTTGTTTTATTTTTGTCTCTATGTTTGGAAGCTGCCTGTGAAGGGAAATCGCGACACAAGGCACAACAACAAAAATTCCATTTAGTTGATCCTTACAAATGAGAGTGATCAATGATAGAAACGGTTACCTCTTGTGGTGATTAAAAATTTGATGCAGAATCAAAGGATGATAACGAGCGTTGAATGAAGAACAACACCTCTACTCAGTCCAAACGAATAAAGTGCCTTCAATCTCAGTGCTAGCTGCAATAAATGAAGACTTTGAGTGAGAGAGAAAGAGAGAATTACGTCCAGGATTTAACAAACTGAATTTCATCAAGTGAGATAGCTTATACATAAGGGTTGTATTTATAGAACCACTTGTGTGGGCTGCAAGCTAAAATACCCAACTTAAGTGCACCATATAATAATAATAATAATATTATAATAATTGTTATTATAATAAATATATTTTATTATTATTATATTTAATAACAATTATTATAATAATAATAATATTTACTATTATTATTATATTATATGATGTTCTATATTTCACTTAAGTACACCGTACCTTACGGTGTTCCATAATTCTCTCAAGTACACCATACCTTAAAATGTTCCTTATTTATTCTCTCTCTCTCTCTCTCTCTCTCTCTCTCATCAATCTGTTCTTATGTGTGCGACCATGTAGGCTCTCGTGACGTTGACAATTATATTAAATCATACATTTAATATAATAAACAATAAGCAGTATCTAGCAACAGATCATTGCTACCCATGTCACAAAAATGCCATGTTGTCTGACAAAACATTTTCGTGATAATATTATTATGTACAATTACCCTATTTCCCTCATGTCAATATTGAACATAAGGCATAGACTATGTCACCCTTGTTCAATTCAATATTGGGCGTTTAGACATTTATCATGTTACACATGATGAGAAAATTCTATCTAGGTCACTCATGTCCCTCAACATACTTTATGGAGTACCCATAAACAATCTTTATGATCATCTAGCTATAGACAATGTTTGATCAACAATAAATTACTCGAATCCACATCTAGGGTCCGTAGTGGTTTCAGGTCGTAGAGTGGTATATCATATTATCACCACGAGAGTAACTTATAGAGTATAAATATTATTCCTAATATTCATGCATATGTGAAGATTTGATAACTCTTTATCCATGATCCATGAAATGTGATTATCAGTCTATCCA
This sequence comes from Lathyrus oleraceus, assembly GCF_024323335.1. Lineage (NCBI taxonomy): Eukaryota > Viridiplantae > Streptophyta > Magnoliopsida > Fabales > Fabaceae > Lathyrus > Lathyrus oleraceus. Next base: position 408,311,898 of record NC_066584.1, read on the forward strand.
TATAATAGTCTTAATGCTTTAATGTTATCTCATTTTACAATAAAGCTCTACTATAGATGCTTTAAGAATAATGTCCTTATGTTTAATGGGATCTCATGATTAAGTCAAATTTAACATTTCATTAAACAAACAATATATTCTAGGGACATTATTATTTTGGAAAAACAAACATAATAAATAAATTCTTTTTAATTATTAATACATAATTCTATATAAGTATTGAAACTATTGGCCTCTAGGGCTTACACCAACAATCTCCCACTAGCACTAGAGCCAATCAAGTAGACACCTAATACCCATAGATCTAGTATCACCATCATGCTTCTACTGCGCAAGAGGCTTTGTGAGTGGGTCAACCACATTGTCAAGTGTTGTTACTCTTCATATATTCACATGTACTATATCCATTATCTCTCGAATGAGGTGATATTGCCTAAGTATGTGTTTGGATCGTTGGTGAGATCTAGATCCTTAGCTTGTGCGATAGCACCATTGTCATCACAATAGAGATCAATGGGATCCATAATGCTAGGGACTATGTCAAGTTCATAATGAACTTATTGATCCAAACAACTTCCTTTGTTGCATTTAAGGAAACAATATACTCGGCTTCAGTTGTAGAATCAACAACTGTATACTACTTTAAACTTTTCAATCTCGCAGTGCTACCGTTTAAGCAAAACACATAACCAAATTTGAGTAATATGTGGTCTACATATAATATTAGCACGATGATCATTCTCCCATTAACCTTCTTGTAGACTGTCATACGGTGAACTGGACCTTATTGGATTTGTAATCGCAATGTCGCGGTTAGCAAGAGTCGCCACCGACTTTTCTTTTATCCCTTAAGGAAAGGTGGAAAAGAACAGGAAAGACCTTAATTTTAAATTCTTAGGTTCGGGAGGTACTTTATACAAAGGGAAGGTATTAGCACCCTTTGTATCCATGGTTATCCATGGGCTCTTAATTGCTCAATCATTTATGTTTTCTTTGTTTGAAAAAGGTGGTTGAGAAATGTATGAAAAATGTTTTGAAAAGGAGAATTTAACTTTGTAATGATTCTTGCATGAATGTATACAAAGTGGTTATCTCATTTAGTTTTTTGAAAGTAGTTTAGAAAAATATAACTTGGCAATGATCCTAGTACGGATGTATGCTAAGTGGTGATTTTCCAAAAGAAGACGTTTGAAAGGTGTGGGGTGTGAAAAGCATTTTTTGTTATGAATGAGCAATTAAGGTTATACCTGTCCGAGGTCTTTCTGGGCATTTCCCATCCTTATGAGGGTAAAACTGTCCTTACTATTGAGAAGCAAGTAGTTTATCCTTGGGATGTATAAGGGTCATCGTAGGGTCATCGATAGGTCATTGAAGGCAACAGTTGTGAGGATACCTTAGCATTCGAAGGGACTACCATCATTTAACCGTAGGCTACACCGAAGGGTCGTCGAGGGACAAAATGATATTTTCGAAGGCAACATCCGAGGGACTATGATGATTTTACCGAAGGGTCTTTGCTAAGGATATCCCCATATTCGCGGGACATGACCGTAATATTGTAATCGTGGGGTAATAAAGAGAGGTCCGATGTCATTTATTTAAAGTCCATGTTTTAAGTCCATTAGGTAATTATGATGATACCGCATTAAATCGATACATTAAAATCAACATTACATTAAAATTAATATAGTAAAATTAATTAGGCACTCAATATGAATCTTCACATTAAAGTGAAATAATTTAGAATCCCTCTCCATGAAGGCTTCCCATGCGTAAAGCGGAGTACCTAACCGGCTATTTCTTCGGAAGTATGCTAGCCTTTACACCATGAACACACGGATTAAAGCATAAAAAATACAATTGGAAATTGCATCATAAGATAAATATAGCAGCCAAGAATTTAGGCCAAATAATGCAGAATCATCATTAGGTAAACATGAAATAGGCAGCAAAAAGCAAAGCAGCCCCTGGCCCGGTCGCCTCTGCTTCGCCCAGCGAAGGCTCGCTGCGGGCTCGCCTAGCGATGAGCTAGCGAGCGGCCACGGGTTTGAAATTTGAGAACATTATGACCTCAACCTGCAGCATGGCTTATGGCATCTAACATACAATTATAGGGTTCAGTTTCACAATAGGCAAACACATTTAACTTCTCATGCAAGACTTCAAAATGTTTATGAATTCAATTATAATCCACAAATTAAGAACATGAAGTGGTACCATATGCCAAGTGAAAATACAAAACGATATCACATGCCAATTAAGATATTAAAATGATACCACATGCAAAGTACGGACACCAAATGATAATCATATGCCAATTAATCATATGCCAATTAAGAAGCTAAAGCGAATAATAGTGAGGCTAACCTGTTTGCAAATCAAGTTGTAACCTTGAATTGGCGAGCCGGATTGAGTTGGACGGCGGTAGCTTCGGAATGAATAAACGGCCTTCAGGGTTTCCGCCTTCTGAATTCTTTGGATCAGCAGGGTTTCTGTGTTTCTCCCTCTGGATGCGTGTTTCCGTCCGTCTTCGTCCGTCTGTGTCCTTTTTCGTGGCAGAAGAGCATGTATTTATAGTAGTGGCAATGGTGACCTAATGGGCTTGAATTGAGGTCCAAAATTTCCAATTTTCGCAAGCTTCGCTAGGCGAAGGAATTACTCGCCTAGCGAGCAAACTAGGTCTGGGCCTTTTCCTGGATCTGACGCTTCGCTGGGCGAGTGTCATGACGAAGCACTCGCTAGGCGAAGGGATTGCTCGCCTGGCGAGCAAGCTATTTTGGGCCCCTTTTGGATTGGGCCTGTTGTGAGCTGGGCTTTTGTTCACTTGATGTCGGTGCCTTGCGGAATAAGCCGGAGGGTCTTGAGAAATGCTTTGTAATACCAACGGGCAAATTTTGGGGTATGACAGCTGCCCCTGTTCAATATTCTTGAACCGAGAGAGTAGAATGGTAGGTGCCGTTCGTGGTCTGGAGGTGAAAGATTATTGAACACTTAGAATGCCCCAAAAATTTGCACTTGTTCATTTGTCTTGACGGAGGTGGGCTTAAAGATGCCATCCAAGAAACTTGCTGAGGAGATTTCCAGATTGTGTCGTACGTTAGACGATACCTAGAGACATGGGTGTCACACCGGGTCATACATCAGACCGTATAGTGAACCATCCATTATGCTGTTGACTTTGTTGGGGAGTCAGAGTATGCTATACTGCTGAGGATAAGGGATCAGAATGGACCATACGTTAGACCGTGTCTGAATACCAGAGGGAGCTGTTCATTAGGCGGATGACTTTGCTGGGGATAAAAGATCAGAATGGATCGTACGCTAGATCGCATCTGGGTTGCAAAATGGGCCGTCCGTTAGGCTGAATCTGCTGAAAAGGGAGTAGTCGTATGCCAGACCACCATTCAGGAATGTACCTGTCCGAAGGTAGCACCTGAGAAAGGGAGTAGTCGTATCCTAGACTACCATTCAGGAATGTACCTGTCCGAAGGTAGCACCTGAGAAAGGGAGTAGCCGTATACTAGACCACCATTCAGGAATGTACCTGTCCGAAGGTAGCACCTGAGCAAGGGAGTAGCCGTATACTAGACTACCATTCAGGAATGTACCTGTCCGAAGGTAGCACCTGAGAAAGGGAGTAGCCGTATACTAGACCACCATTCAGGAATGTACCTGTCCGAAGGTAGCACCTGAGCAAGGGAGTAGCCGTATACTAGACTACCATTCAGGAATGTACCTGTCCGAAGGTAGCACCTGAGAAAGGGAGTAGCCGTATACTAGACTACCATTCAGGAATGTACCTGTCCGAAGGTAGCACCTGAGAAAGGGAGTAGCCATATACTAGACTACCATTCAGGAATGTACCTGTCCGAAGGTAGCACCTGAGAAAGGGAGTAGCCGTATACTAGACTACCATTCAGGAATGTACCTGTCCGAAGGTAGCACCTGAGTAAGATGAAGGTTTAACTTGGTCGTACATTAAACCATACTTGAGTTGTTGAAGATCAGAATGGATCGTACGTTAGATCATATCTGAGCTGAAAGAGTCATATGTTGGGCTGAATCAGAATGAACCGTACATTAGGCTGTATCTGATAATATTTGTGTATGCTGTATTTGCAATGAATATCTGGGATGGGCTTATAGATGCCATCGTTGGGAGGATATCAGAATGAATGTTGACATGGAGTATATCTGAAAGGTGTAGTTGAATCCTGAATGTAATTGATACAGATGTCCGTCTGAATGGACCTTTGTGTTGATTGTATCAAGAGGATAATTAACCTGAAAAATGAAGTTAGTTTCATGCAATGTCATGATGCATGATATGTTTTATGCCTGCGAACCTGGTATACAGGTGTATGCATGTATATATAATGAAATGATGTAAAGTGTATGATGCGGAATGAAGTAAATGTGAGCGTTGGATGCAGGTATGTAGTATGAAATGATGTAATGAATGCATTAGGCGTCTGAAACATTCTTCCAGGGGACACTATTGGGGAGATAGATCTCAATCTGTTGGTCGGAGACATTGGTACTGATGGCCCTTCCTTAGCTGGGGATTTGGGTTCTGTCCAACGGGGCCTGGCTGGGGATAGAAGGGATGACCTTTCGGTAGGGCGGTGCCGACCTCTTCTGGGCCATTCGGGATTCCAAATTTGATTCCCGTAGCCTGTCCTTTACGCCTTCTTCCCGGGTTGATGTAACTCACAGCTTTCTTGTCTTTCTTTTTCTCGAGCAAGAGAGCTTTCAGTTCCTCCTGTCCCTTGGATAAGCTCAGCATCATCTCCTTGAATTGAGCATTCTGAGTCTGGAGATCTTTGACAGTCTGTTCGAGATCCATTTTTCTGTTTAAGAGGCAGACCGTGAGAATATGGTCCTTTGGAATACCTGTTATGCTATGTTATGCTATGCAATGCATGAAATGTTTTCAAGGCCTTTTGGAATTTAACTTTGCATAAACTACCGAAAAGGGAAACTTTTTTTTTGTTTTTTTTTTGTTTTTTTTTTGTTTTTTTTTTTGGTTTTTTTTCATACAAAACAGAGCAAAGTTAAATCCCTAAGTCCTTGAAATGGTTAGTACAATGTTATGATGTCATGATGTTATGATGTTATGATGTTATGAGGTTAAATAAATAACAAGCACAAGCAAGTCACACAACCATCATTCCTAGGTTATAAGGCTTGCATGAGTTCCATAGGTAAGTACCCTCCCCACTGAAGTTTGGTTGGTTCAACCTGTCCTAGAATAGTAACCGGGTTCTAGAAGGATCTCAGATCATCGACCTTTCTTTAGGTCCACTTCAGTGCAACACCAAGTGGTTGACCGAAGCTTCCCTAAAGTCCAATCTCAAAGAGTGTAGTATCGAGTATCAACCAACCTCAGTCGGAACCGAAGCCAGTTATCTCACTACTTTCTAATGGCTAGGATGAGTCAATTAGGGTTCTAAAAGTCTGGTTAATGCTTTGATGACACCACGCGGAAGCCAAATTTTTCCTCAAGTGAACATGAGGACCATCAGGACAGCCAAAGTGTCACATTAACCGTAGCTATCATTTTAACCATTCCAGTATACGCCGGATAGTCGCGATGATCTATTGCTACTTACCTAAGGTACACTAGATCCGGGTGTAGGATCTTTCACTCAACAATACCCTTAAAGCGAAAGAACAAATTAACATAAATGATTTTTTTAAGATGGACCTCTCTTTTAATCCCCAGCAGAGTCGCCGGTTCTGTCATACGGTGAACTGGACCTTATTGGATTTGTAATCGCAATGTCGCGGTTAGCAAGAGTCGCCACCGACTTTTCTTTTATCCCTTAAGGAAAGGTGGAAAAGAACAGGAAAGACCTTAATTTTAAATTCTTAGGTTCGGGAGGTACTTTATACAAAGGGAAGGTATTAGCACCCTTTGTATCCATGGTTATCCATGGGCTCTTAATTGCTCAATCATTTATGTTTTCTTTGTTTGAAAAAGGTGGTTGAGAAATGTATGAAAAATGTTTTGAAAAGGAGAATTTAACTTTGTAATGATTCTTGCATGAATGTATACAAAGTGGTTATCTCATTTAGTTTTTTGAAAGTAGTTTAGAAAAATATAACTTGGCAATGATCCTAGTACGGATGTATGCTAAGTGGTGATTTTCCAAAAGAAGACGTTTGAAAGGTGTGGGGTGTGAAAAGCATTTTTTGTTATGAATGAGCAATTAAGGTTATACCTGTCCGAGGTCTTTCTGGGCATTTCCCATCCTTATGAGGGTAAAACTGTCCTTACTATTGAGAAGCAAGTAGTTTATCCTTGGGATGTATAAGGGTCATCGTAGGGTCATCGATAGGTCATTGAAGGCAACAGTTGTGAGGATACCTTAGCATTCGAAGGGACTACCATCATTTAACCGTAGGCTACACCGAAGGGTCGTCGAGGGACAAAATGGTATTTTCGAAGGCAACATCCGAGGGACTATGATGATTTTACCGAAGGGTCTTTGCTAAGGATATCCCCATATTCGCGGGACATGACCGTAATATTGTAATCGTGGGGTAATAAAGAGAGGTCCGATGTCATTTATTTAAAGTCCATGTTTTAAGTCCATTAGGTAATTATGATGATACCGCATTAAATCGATACATTAAAATCAACATTACATTAAAAATTAATATAGTAAAATTAATTAGGCACTCAATATGAATCTTCACATTAAAGTGAAATAATTTAGAATCCCTCTCCATGAAGGCTTCCCATGCGTAAAGCGGAGTACCTAACCGGCTATTTCTTCGGAAGTATGCTAGCCTTTACACCATGAACACACGGATTAAAGCATAAAAAATACAATTGGAAATTGCATCATAAGATAAATATAGCAGCCAAGAATTTAGGCCAAATAATGCAGAATCATCATTAGGTAAACATGAAATAGGCAGCAAAAAGCAAAGCAGCCCCTGGCCCGGTCGCCTCTGCTTCGCCCAGCGAAGGCTCAGCGAAGGCTCGCTGCGGGCTCGCCTAGCGATGAGCTAGCGAGCGGCCACGGGTTTGAAATTTGAGAACATTATGACCTCAACCTGCAGCATGGCTTATGGCATCTAACATACAATTATAGGGTTCAGTTTCACAATAGGCAAACACATTTAACTTCTCATGCAAGACTTCAAAATGTTTATGAATTCAATTATAATCCACAAATTAAGAACATGAAGTGGTACCATATGCCAAGTGAAAATACAAAACGATATCACATGCCAATTAAGATATTAAAATGATACCACATGCAAAGTACGGACACCAAATGATAATCATATGCCAATTAATCATATGCCAATTAAGAAGCTAAAGCGAATAATAGTGAGGCTAACCTGTTTGCAAATCAAGTTGTAACCTTGAATTGGCGAGCCGGATTGAGTTGGACGGCGGTAGCTTCGGAATGAATAAACGGCCTTCAGGGTTTCCGCCTTCTGAATTCTTTGGATCAGCAGGGTTTCTGTGTTTCTCCCTCTGGATGCGTGTTTCCGTCCGTCTTCGTCCGTCTGTGTCCTTTTTCGTGGCAGAAGAGCATGTATTTATAGTAGTGGCAATGGTGACCTAATGGGCTTGAAATGAGGTCCAAAATTTCCAATTTTCGCAAGCTTCGCTAGGCGAAGGAATTACTCGCCTAGCGAGCAAACTAGGTCTGGGCCTTTTCCTGGATCTGACACTTCGCTGGGCGAGTGTCATGACGAAGCACTCGCTAGGCGAAGGGATTGCTCGCCTGGCGAGCAAGCTATTTTGGGCCCCTTTTGGATTGGGCCTGTTGTGAGCTGGGCTTTTGTTCACTTGATGTCGGTGCCTTGCGGAATAAGCCGGAGGGTCTTGAGAAATGCTTTGTAATACCAACGGGCAAATTTTGGGGTATGACATAGACGCAAGGATCATTTAGATCCATGAGTAATACATCACCTGGATCAGTTACGAGATAACCATATCTCTCAAGTTGGTGACATATCCTCTTTGACCTACAATGCTCTTATTCTACTTGATCAGATTGCTCTTCCACAACTACTTGTGTTCCCTGCTCTAGTTCCTCCATCGGTGTATCAATGCTTTATGATTCTTGAATTTATTCAAGCTCTATGTTCCTCTCACTGATTCCTTTGGAAATAAAGTTCTTTTCCAAGAAAACTTTAGTTTAAGCGACAAACACTTTTCCCTCAGAAGGATTATAGAAGTGGTATTCTCTTGTTTCTTTAGGATACCCCACAGATAAGCATTTGTTAGACCTGAGCTCAAGCTTAGTTGAAATTTGTCATTTCACATAAACTTCGTAACCCAAATCTTCATGAGAGACGTAAGTGGTCTCTTACCACTCCATATCTCATATGGTGTCTTCTCAACCATTTTGGATGAAAGATGGTTAAATGTGTAAGCTATTGTCAATAAAGTGTGTCCTCAAAAGTATTTTGGAAGATCAGTGTGACTCATCATGGATTGAACCATGTCTAACAAGGTTCACTTTCTTCTCTCGGATACACCATTCCATAGTGGTGTTCCGGAAGGAGTAAGTTGAGATAGAATCTCACACTCGTTTAGATGGTCACTAAACTCAAGGCTTAAATATTCACCACCTCAATATGATTGAAGGGTCTAAATATTCTTGCCTAGTTAGTTTTGTACTTCATTTTTGAATTCCTTGAACTTTTCAAAGGATTTAGATTTGTGTTTCAGTAAATATACATAACCATATCTACTGAAATCACTAGTAAATGTGATAAAGTATTTAAATCAGTATGCATGACGACCTAAAGATCACTTTCTCTTTCACCTTTTCCTATGAATGAGGACTTTGTCATCCTTCAAAGTAAACAAGATCTTCATGTCTCATATGATTTATAATAAAAAAGAGTCCAAGAGTCAATCTTTATGGAGTTTGGAAATGTGATTCTCATTTATGTGGCCTGAGCGGTGATGCGTGCTTTCCGCAAGTATACAGAATACACCAGAGTAATATAAAAGATTATCGATCCCACAGAGACCAATGGCAATCTATCGATTACTATCGTTACGATGTTTATCTAAGGCGACTCAAACAGGTGCATAGAGTGCATCGAAATTGAAAATAGTGAAGAATAAATTCAGAGAAAATGATACTAGAATGTAATTCACATTGATTAAATAATACTCGTATTGTTTCTAAATATAATTACTTATGGGGAAATATTTTCTTCCTTGAAAAAGAGTTAACTAAAAAGGAATCGTCGCGTTAGCGTAATCAGAATCAGACCTAACCTCTAATCTATACCAGCCGCTCACACTGCACCGACCGCGTATTGCGTTAAAATGAAAAAAATCCCTTTTCATATAATTACCTCTAAGGCTCAGTTGAAAAGTGCTTTTGATTGGAAAGCTTTAACATAAAAGGGTTTCCGGCATATGCTCGACCAACCGGAGCCTAAACCTATAAACGCGTCCGAAAATAGTTTTAAAATCACTTTCTAAGAATATTAAAATCTCCTAATTAATTTAACAAAGCGCTTTCGCTGTTTTTATCAATTAAAAACTAACCAAGTTTTATCTTAAATGTCGGATACTTTCTATCTTACCCTAAAGTATTCCTACAGATACAACATGCGGAGTATTGTCGAAACTAAGGTCCTCACATTCCAGCGCTAAGGATTTAGCTGGACATGGTTACGTTAAACAACATAGCATATAATTGATTCATGGAATAAGTCATTTAGAGAAATAAAGTGTTAAGTTTGCGAATGGTTTTAAAAGTGAACCACGAGAATGATACGTTGAAAGTATGGTTTAAAAACAAATCTTTTGCAATAATAAAATAAATCTAACAAGTAATCGTGCAAGGAAAATAAATAAATTAAAGGCAGTGCGAGAAATAAATAATTTAAAGTCAGTGTGAGAAATAAACAAATTAAAGGCGAAGCGAGAAATAAAAAAATTAAAGAGGAAGTGAGAAATAGAAAAATTGAAGGCGAAGCGAGAAATAAAATAATAGTATTGTGAATTGAATAAAAAACCTGCTCCAAATAGGAGACTTGAATCTGGTACAAACTTGAAATAAATATGACTTGAAATTAAAATGAAGGAAAGATTAACTTATACTCTACAATGCTTCAAACGTGATTACAATAATGGTGCAATAATCCTCCGATGTGAAGAATTATTGCTTTAACAGTGTGATTCTATGGCCTATGTTGCAACTAGACTTGGATGCCTACAACTAAAGACCTAAGTCCTATTTATAGTGTAACAATGCCTCGGAGGTTACATAACACTTTCAAAATTCATGTGGAGAAAAAATCTCTAGTCATGGCCTCTTTCTAGTAACCGCCCATGACTGGGCGTGAAATAGGAAGATGGCGCCCGCCATCTAGGCATAGCATCCGCCATGTGTACAAAGTGTGGAAGACATGGTCTTGTTACAGTTGAAACGTGGGTGAGAGCTTACGCATCATGACTACCCACATGGCCAACCCCATGTGGAACGCTGTGTGTGTATTTTCCACTGAAAATATCCGATTCTTGCTCTTTTTGCTTCCTATTTCCATGAAAGGCTTTATTTAGGCAATATACCTGAAAACAAGACAAAAGACAAGCATAATGCAATAAAATAACAATAAAACTCTAATAATCATGTGCAATCTGAGCCAAATACACAGTGTATTTGAGTGTTATCAAGCGGCAATGCCAAAGGTAGCTTAGAATTAACTTGTTAGGTTTCATCCTTTTAGTATTAATGTTATAAATTGACATTTCAATATCAAGGACATCCAATCCATTATTCATTTATGCAGTAGCATATAACATTCCTGCTAGTTACAGGTACATAATAACAGTTCTCTAACTGAATTATTAAATCACTAGGTAAAATCACTACATAAGTTCCTACGGCTAAAGCAACAACATTTGCTCCATTTCCAAGTTATAGATCAACTTCACCTTTTGCCAGTTCTGTACTCCTTTTCAGCCCTTACACATTAGTACAAATGTGAGAACCACATCCACTATCTAATAAACATGATGCAAAAGTAGATACATTACATTCTATAACAAAATTACTTGAAGTTGAAGTCTCTACTCCATTCTTCCTATCTTCCAGGTACTTTAGACAATTTCTCTTCCAGTGTTTAGTCTTACCACAATAGAAGCAAGTACCTTCCCTTGTTATACCTCCACTAGGCTTCAAAGCATAAGCAGTAGGTATGGGTTTGGCAGCTTCCTTGTCATTCCCTTTACGACCCTTCTTGGTGGGCCTTTTGTTCCGCTTCTTTCCATTACTGACTATCAGAATGGACTTCCCTTTTGACTTCAGATTCTGCTCAGTAGTTCTCAACATGCCTAGCAGCTCTGGAAGACTTTTATCGATATCATTCATGTCAAAATTAAGGATAAACTAACTAAAGCTCTCCGACAACAATTACATGATTAAGTCAGTTGTAAGCTCCTTTTTTAGGGGAAAACCCAATCTTTCAAGGTTCTCCACTTACCCAATCATCTTGAGTACATGGCGACCTATCGGGGCTCCCTCGGATAGCTTGACTTGAAAAAGGGCTTTTGAAACTTCAAATCTCTCATGCCTCGCCTACTCTTGATAGAGCATCTTAAGGTGTTCGATCATATTGAACGCTGCCATGTTCTCATGTTACTTTTGCAATTCCGAGTTTATGGTAGTCAGCATGAGGCAAGAAGTTTCATTGGCATCATCGATATGCTTCTTATAAGCATTTCTTTCAACCTTATGAGCAGAACTAGGAGGCTCCTCTCAGGAACAGGTAGTTTAAGACATATAATATTTTATCATGTTTGAGGATAATCCTCATGTTTCGGTGTTAATCTAGAAAATTTGTCCCAGATAATTTTTCCTTGTCAAGGATTGATCGCAAAATGTTGCTAGAGGTGTTTGTTGTCATAGTAATCTACATAAAGATTGTGAAGATATAAGTATCATTAAAATATATCCAATTAGGCATTTAATTAAATATTCTCCTACTATTTTACTCAAACCAAATAACCATCACCATTTGATTAAGAAAACCCCGTTGGAAGATTCTCTAGTGGATCGAGATCCATATTTCACTTCACTATTTATAATAATATTCAATTTTAATAATCTAAAAGTCAACGCTAGGCTTATTACACAAAGATCATCTATTTAGATAGGAAGTCCTTCCAATTGTATCTAATATAATTCTTGAAATTTTAGTTGGGTGAATAACTCCTTATTCTAATCCATCCTATAGATTTTTGCAACTCTTGCTTCTAAAAGTATATAATCTTATTATAATTAGTTTAGTTTAGTTCGATTAAATATTTTAACAATTGGATATTATATTTATCCCATCGCACCTTACTAATATAGAACATGCACCTCACATTAGGCGAAACCTACATTATTCGATACTAGTTTTGATGAGTGCTAAAATTTGGCAAGCTTAAACTTAGTCTTTTATCTAAGGGAATTTTAATTAGTTTGATCTCATCGGCTTATTTATAATATAAATTATCTCTCACATGCATCAACATACATATAAAATAAAATGACACGATTATGGCCCCTAGCGCAATTGTTCTCTTAAGTCAATGAGAGAACTTAAGCTAAACATAATAACGATCTATTCCTCTTCAAGCTAGAACTCCATGGTTGTACTCTTTTGATCTTGTCTTCTTTCCTTCATTACATTACAGAATACTCGTTTTACATACGAGGGAGTGAGATGAGAAAAGAAGTTACATGAAGAGGATATGGATAAGGCACGACACGCATGCCGTATTTAAAATTCCCAAAAAATAAAAGAAGACAAAGGCCATAATCGATCACCATAAGAAAATAATAGGAAATACATTTATTATTATTATTATTAATTTAAATTCTGTTAGTTAAATAAATTAAATTAAACTTTGACGATTGATCACGAGTTAATGGGAGTTTCGACTGTGCGAACATTAACTTATAACATTTTATTTAAATAAATAATAATAATGATCAGTGCATTTTGATGCACATTCTTCTATAATTATACTTAGGTATTTGTATAATTTATTCTATTATTTTTACTATTTTAGTGTGTTTTTATATTTAAGTTTATTTTTGGCTTTATTTTATTTTCGTACTTTATTTTCAGCATAAATAGTTATTTGATATATTGTCACTATTCAGATTATAACTTGAGCTATAGGAGTCGGATTGACGCGTTCTAATATGAGTTGGAAAGGTAAGAGAAATAACTACAAGTTTCATGTTGAAGTCAAAAGTAGATTAGGAATGAATAAGGGTCGAATAATTCATTAAAATAGTTAGTTTGGGTCGATTTTTGTAATTTTCGGGTCGGATCCCATAACAAACTGAATTTTCCTTTTTATTATATTAGGTCTTCCACTGCTACATGAATCCTAATTCTGAATTTTGATGATACAATATTGCTTAGAAGATTTCATGGAGAGCTAATTCCCAAAGAGTTGATATGTTGTATTCGAATTCCACTTTGAGGTTTTTATTAATTTCAATTTAATTTCAATTTCTTTTCAATTCTTCCTATAAATTCGTTTGCTTAATTCGATTGTTTCTTATAAAATAGAGTTGATTAGATTTGATTGTTTGTATGATCCTTAACTATAATCACGTTAGCGTAGCTTTTTCGTTATCGTGTTTGATTAAGTCGCATTTGCTTAATTCGCGTCTGCTTAAATCCGTTTGCTTAATTTGGAAATTAGAAACATACATCATATAATATCAATTTGCGCTTGTCAGTGGGTATTGTAATCGAATGGGATTGAATCCGCTAGGGAATTGAAATTATAAGAATCAATGATAAGTCGGAAATCGATACAATAGATTAGCTTATTTATCAATTTTGATTTTGCCTTTAATAATCATCGATTTAAGTTTTGAACCTTAAAAACCCCCTTATTTTTATTCGTTTGGTTATAACATTCAAGAGTCCTTGTGATATGATATTCGAGTGTCGCTTCTGTTTTCCTACACTTTTAAACTCGTTTTTGACCCGTGTGTGACAGCGGATCAAATTGGCGTCGTTGCCGGGGACTCTTATAGATTTTACCATTATTATAGTCTAATAGTTATTATAGTCATAGGTACTATATTTTAGAGTTTTTTTGCCCTAACTTTCTTGCGTTCTGGTCTTTTCGCGGTTTAGAAAAAATAATAATTCTGCTTTTAAGAAAATTGTCTCAGATTATTCTGATTGTTTGTCGATTTATTAGGAAAAATCGAAATTCCTTATTTTTCTATTTTTTATGATTTATTTTCTGTTTTGGTAGTTTCAGAAAATTCCGCAAAAAATATAAAAATTCTTAATTGATGTTATTAGATTAATTTTCGTATTTTTGTATTTTTTTCCTTTTATTTTAATAGTTTTTTTCGTATTTCAATTGTTTTTTCCTAATAGGGACATTGTCGGTATTTTCCTATTTGTTGCTGCATTGCTGAATTAGTTGAACTTTCTCATTGTTTGTTGATTTTTTTTTCTTTTCTATTAAGTTTAACATGGCTGATTAAAGAACCCTCAGAGAACTTGTTGCCCCTGATGTTAATTATAATACTTTATGTATTGAATTTTCTATTGCTGTTGTACCTTTCGAATTGAAATCTGGTTTAATGCACTTGTTACCAAGGTTTAATGGTTTTGCAGATGAGGATCCGCATAGACATCTTAAAGAATTTCAGATTGTGTGTTCTACATTATTGAGGCCTTAAGAAATTACTGAAGATCATGTCAATCTTAGAGCATTTCCATTCTCACTACAAGGTGCTGCAAAAGATTGGTTATATTATCTAAAGCCAAATTCTATTACAAGTTGGAATAATATGAAGAAAATCTTCTTAGAAAGATTTTTCCCTACTTCAAGAGCTTCTTCAATCAGAAAAGAAATATGTGGTATTAGACAGGTAGACATGGAATCATTGGCTGGATATTGGGAGAGATTCAAGCAGTTAGTGTCGAGTTGTCCTCACCACCAAATTTCTGAACAATTGCTAATACAATACTTTTATGAGGGATTGCTACCAATGGAAAGAAACATTTTAGATGTTGCTAGTGGTGGAGCAATTGTTGATAAGACTCCAGCTGCTGCCAAATCCTTGATTGAGAAGATGTCACTTAACTCCCAACAATTCACAACAAGTGATAATTTTGTGGTGCAAGCAAAAGCTGTGAATGAGATTCAGGTTTCTTCTTCCAACAAAGCTCTAGAAACAGAATTGATGAACTTACCTCTTTAGTGAAACAATTGATGCTACCCATTCCACCACCACCACCATATAACCCTCCACAAGTAACCATCTCTTCACCTTCTAAACCTTCACTAGAGGAACTTGTCAAGCAAATGGTTGTAAATAGTCTCCAATTTCAGCAGCGAACAGATTATAGTATTCAGACTTTGCAAACACAAATTGGACAACTTGCCACTTCAATGAATGTCATGCAACAAGCTCAAGGATCAAACCAACTACATGCCCAAACAGTAGTTAATCCAAAAGGCCCTAATGTGAGTGAAATTTCCTTGAGGACCGAAAATGTTATAGAACCAGCCCCAGAAAAAAATAAAAAAATTGTTAGTGCAACATCTGAACCTTCTGTTGTTGTTGAGGCTGAAAAAGAATATGTACCACAAATCCTTTTCTCACAAAGAGTACTGAAAAATAAGAAGATTGACGAGGAAGAGCATTCTATTTTTCAAATAGGGTTGCTTTCTGAAGTTGTTAATGAAGCTTATTCTGATTTGTTTTCAGCTGATTTTCCAACTTTATCTGGTTTTGATGATATTTACTCATGTGATGATTGTACTAACACTAACCTTTGTGTTGTTTGTGCTGAGATTGATGTTGCCTTGCATGGTGATAGTGTAAACGAAGTTGTTTATGTAGCTAAAGCTCTTGACATCCCGGCTGCCCCAAACATACCATCCATTGAAAAACCACATTCTGTAGAGCTTAATCCACTTCCCAAGGATTCATATTATTCATCAAAGCTTCAACTTAAGCAGAAACATAAGAAGGGAATTGGATGGACCTTGGCTGACACTCGTGATATTAGCCCATCCATATATATGCATATGATCTCACTTAAAGATAAAACAAAAGTAGTGTGGCAACCCCGTAATCCTTTAATTCTTGATGTTATGAAGAAGGATAACACTTTCACGTGCCCACTCAACACTTTTACTTATCAAAGATTCTTCTTTGATCCTGGAATACAAGGCGAATGCACTAATCAAAATTTCAAGGTCAATGGACACTACCCAAAGCTACTACATGAGAACCCGACTTTGAAAGAAGAGACTGTAGAAGAACTCTCTTTGGGAAAGACTTCTTATGCAATCACTTATCCGCCTTGACTCCTCGGGTGTGTTCTTTCCTTTCTCTCACTCTTATTTTATATTTATGCTCTTTCATTGAGGATAATGTATGTTTTAAGTGTGGGGGAGGGGACCATTTATTTGTTTTGTTTTCTTTGTTTTTTCTCTGTTTTGGTTTTGGTTTGCTTTCTTAAAAAAAATTGCATGTTTTTTCCTTTGGTTTTTGAGTTACAATTATGAGTATTTTTCTTAGTTCTCTTGACTAAAGTCTTGTGGTGTGATGTGAAAAATTTGCTGTGCATTTTTAGTATGATAGGAATGACTAAACTCTAAATTGTACATCATTTGTGGTAGATCAATTAACCTTGTGAGATTTTGAGCCTTATCTGGATAACATACAAAAATCCATCTCTTTCTTTCTTGTGTGATTCACTCATGTCTGTTAGTCTCTAGAACTTGAATTGACTCTTGTTGGTGCTGTTGTTTACTTGTGCACACTGATATGATAAAGGCAATTTTTTTAGCCAGTTAGCCAAAAAGCCAACCCTGAAATAATTTCATCCCTTGTTTGAAACCCCCTTGAGCCTATTCTCCCCTTTTTGTTTAAAACTCATTACAAACCGAGAAGTGAAAAATAATGTTATCACCCTATTCAAAGGGTTAGAAGAGTCTTGTTTGGAGTTGTGTGGAATTGAATAAGTATGTTTGTAATATTTCAGAAGTTGGCAGAAAAAGAAAAGAAAAATAGAAAAAAAATGAATGAAAAAAAAATAGAAGGATGTATACATGTCAATGCATACTCCTTATGAAAAAGAAAAAATGAAAAAAAAAAGAGATAGAAGAAGAGAAAATAATTGCTATAGAGTTGTTCAAGTGAATGAAATATTTTGTAAATTTAACTCCCGCAGTTTCTTTCAAGTCTCTTTTGTCTTTTTGAATTTTAGCCTAGTACCTCCTTAGGATTTATCTCACCCTTACCTTGGCCACGTTACAACCAAATAAAAGTCCTTTTGATCTTTGTGTGCATGTATTTCAACTGTGGATGTTAGAGTCCTTTCAAGCTTATGGTAGTACTAATTTTCATGTTGTGCTTTGAGTGTAAACAGTTTATCTAAACACTTGAGAGTTGAGTGAATTGTATCCTATGAGGATCTTACTGCTGTTGATGTACTTTTTGGTAATCTGTTTTTCTATCTGCTTTGAATGTCACAAAAAGTTACTTACTAGCACCGTATTCTTGAAGTTTAGACTTAGAATTATGTTTATACCTTGTATCTTGAAAACTTTTGGAAGTGCATGCCCTGTTTTCTTTCCTTTTGTTTTGAAATTGTAATTTTGTCCGGAGTGCAAAAGTTCAAGTGTGGAGGAATTTGATCAGTGCATTTTAATGCACATTCTTCTATAATTATACTTAGGTATTTCTATAATTTATTCTATTATTTTTACTATTTTAGTGTGTTTTTATATTTAAGTTTATTTTTGACTTTATTTTATTTTTGTACTTTATTTTCAGCATAAATAGTTATTTGATATCTTGTCACTATTCAGATCATAACTTGGGCTATAGGAGTCGTATTGACGCGTTCTAATATGAGTTGGAAAGCTAAGAGAAAGAAATACAAGTTTCATGTTGAAATTAAAAGTAGATTAGGAATGAAGAAGGGTCGAATAATTCATTAAAGTTCCAGACTTAATTAAAATAGTTAGTTTGGGCCGGTTTTTGTAATTTTCGGGTCGGATCCCATAAAAAACCGAATTTCCCTTTTATTATATTAGGTCTTCCACTGCTACATGAATCCTAATTCTGAATTTTGATGATACAATATTGCTTAGAAGATTTCATGGAGAGCTAATTCCCAAAGAGTTGATCTATTGTATTCGAATTCCACTTTGAGGTTTTTGTTAATTTCAATTTTATTTCAATTTCTTTTCAATTCTTCCTATAAACTTGTGTGCTTAATTCGATTACTTTAGTTTGCTTAATTCGAGTGTTTCTTATAGGATAGAGTTGATTAAATTTGATTGTTTGTATGATCCTTAACTATAATCACGTTAGTGTAGTTTTTTCATTATCGTGTTTGATTAAGTCGCGTTTTCTTAATTTGCGTATGCTTAAATCCGTTTGCTTAATTCAGAAATTAGGAACATACATCATATAATATCAATTTGCGCTTGTTAGTGGGTATTGTAATCGAATGAGATTGAATCCGCTAGAGAATTGAAATTATAAGAATCGATGATAAGTTGGAACTCGATACAATAAATTAGCTGATTTATCAATTTTGATTTTGTAATACCACAAAATTTACCCTCCATTTTTTTTCTTGGAAGCATGGGATTATGTTTCACACTTCAATAGCATCATACTAGGTCATACTCATTGCATACTGCATTAGTGACATGGAAATCAGGTTTTGATTGATCACTCCTTAACAGAAGGAGCCCACACAAAGCAAAATTGAGAATTGGACTTCATCCTCTAAGTATACAAGTCTCAAGGGTCTCAGGGGGTCCAAGTATCTTATTGTGGTCCTCAGTTCATCAGTGAAGGGTTCAGAGCCATCGGAGTGTTCATCTGGATTTAATCAAGAAATTAGGGTTTCATGGCTACCCGTAAAAGGCAATGCTTGGTTGGAAGTAGAGGAGCTTATCCATGTCATGTTTGGAGAGGCATCTTGGCCTAGGAAGATTCACAATTATCTCAGAAAGATCCATTGGCAAGCAGTGCAATCAGTTCTTGATCATTTTGCCCTAAAATTAGGATAGAGTTGATTAAATTTGATTGTTTGTATGATCCTTAACTAAAATCACGTTAGTGTAGTTTTTTCGTTATCGTGTTTGATTAAGTCGTGTTTTCTTAATTCGCGTCTGCTTAAACCCGTTTGCTTAATTCGGAAATTAGGAACATACATCATATAATATCAATTTGCGCTTGTTAGTGGGTATTGTAATCGAATGAGATTGAATCCGCTAGAGAACTGAAATTATAAGAATCGATGATAAGTTGCAAATCGATACAATAAATTAGCTTATTTATCAATTTTGATTTTGTAATACCCCAAAATTTACCCTCCATTTTTTTCCTGGAAGCATGGGATTATGTTTCACACTTCATTAGCATCATACTAGGTCATACTCATTGCATACTGCATTAGTGACATGGAAATCAGGTTTTGATTGATCACTCCTTAACAGAAGGAGCCCACACAAAGCAAGATTGAGAATTGGACTTCATCCTCTAAGTATACAAGTCTCAAGGGTCTCAGGGGGTCCAAGTATCTTATTGTGGTCCTCAGTTCATCAGTGAAGGGTTTAGAGCCAACAGAGTGTTCATCTGGATTTAATCAAGAAATTAGGGTTTCATGGCTACCTGTAACAGGCAATGCTTGGTTGGAAGTAGAGGAGCTTATCCATGTCATGTTTGGAGAGGCATCTTGGCCTAGGAAGATTCACAATTATCTCAGAAAGATCCATTGGCAAGCAGTGCAATCAGTTCTTGATCATTTTGCCCTAAAATTAGGATAGAGTTGATTAAATTTGATTGTTTGTATGATCCTTAACTATAATCACGTTAGTGTAGTTTTTTCGTTATCGTGTTTGATTAAGTCGCGTTTTCTTAATTCGCGTCTACTTAAATCCGTTTGCTTAATTCGGAAATTAGGAACATACATCATATAATATCAATTTGCGCTTGTTAGTGGGTATTGTAATCGAATGAGATTGTATCCGCTAGAGAATTAAAATTATAAGAATCGATGATAAGTTGGAAATCGATATAATAAATTAGCTTATTTATCAATTTTGATTTTGTAATACCCCAAAATTTACCCTCCATTTTTTTCTTGGAAGCATGGGATTATGTTTCACACTTCATTAGCATCATACTAGGTCATACTCATTGCATACTGCATTAGTGACATGGAAATCAGGTTTTGATTGATCACTCCTTAACAGAAGGAGCCCACACAAAGCAAGATTGAGAATTGGACTTCATCCTCTAAGTATACAGGTCTCAAGGGTGTCAGGGGGTCCAAGTATCTTATTGTGGTCCTCAGTTCATCAGTGAAGGGTTCAGAGCCATCAGAGTGTTCATCTGGATTTAATCAAGAAATTAGGGTTTCATGGCTACCTGCAACAGACAATGCTTGGTTGGAAGTAGAGGAGCTTATCCATGTCATGTTTGGAGAGGCATCTTGGCCTAGGAAGATTCACAATTATCTCAGAAAGATCCATTGGCAAGCAGTGCAATCAGTTCTTGATCATTTTGCCCTAAAATTAGGGTTTGGTATAAAATCAGTTTATTTCTGATTCTTTGGGTGAGACTCTTTTCCATGGCCTTCCATATGTCCACAAGGGTCTACATAAAAAAACCAGCTCTTTATTTGAGCCAGAGGTGCTTCAATTGATCACTGGAATCACGAATTAGACAGTTTAGGAAAAGTCAACTCCTGACATTTTGAGAGTGGAATCTCAAAATTCATGCCTAGGGGAGCCTAAATGTGAAATTTGATCAAGGTTGGATCTTGGATTCATCATTTAATCAAGAACTGGAAAAGTTACTTAATTTGGAAATTGTTGACTTTCCATTTAAGGCAAGTTTTCATGATTGTTGCACTCACTTTAAGCCCATTTTCCATCAAGATGAGAGCTCTATTTGAGACTTTCTCCAACATGAAAGTTGTTCATCTTGTTCCAAGATTTCTAGAGATATAAAGTTTGCTTCATTTGGATCAAGATTGAGAAAGTTATGCTTAGTCAAAGTGAGACATTTTTTTAGGACACTTAGAAAAATTTCTAAGTCCAAAAATCTGCAAAGTTTGTCAAGACTTCTTGGCCAGTTTACTTGCACTTCAAGGCATCATTTGCAAATAGTTTCTTCACAACAATTGTACCTTGCCATGTCCTGTTTCACATCCTTTTGGAATCATCTCATTTGGATTCATGGTTTGAGAAATACATTCACCTAAAGTTTGCATCATGACTTGATTTTCTAGGCAGATTTTGGGCCAAATTGGCCCCACCATTTTGCAGTTGTGAGACCTGAACTTGAGGACCATTTTTCACCTCCTTCCATCCATCATTTCAACTTGTTCTCAACATGAAAGATGTTATGCTCCATGAGGTCTTGCTACTGTTTGCATTATTTCACCAATTGGTAGCTTGATCATCAAGTTACATGGCCATAAAGTCACCACCTTTGAATGGATTTCTTGCTTGCCAAGCCATGCTACAAACCAAGTCACGTTTTGCTACCTCATTTTGGACCTTGCAGCAATATGTCCATTCATTTAAACTTTTCCAAATAACACAAACCTAATACACCTCACTTTGCATTATGGACATCATGGAGTTCTAAGCCCATTAGAACATTTAATCTACATATTTAAAAGATGCAAACCCTAAACCTAAGAGAAGGCATTGGTGAATTTTCGTGGCAAGCAAGGCAAGGTAACCATCTTACTTCATCTCCATGGCCATTATTTTCCTCATTCCCATGCTTGTTTACCATGCTCATCATTGTCTCATTACTGTTTTGCCATGCTAATCATATGTTCATGTTTGTTTCATCATCATTACCATGCCAATCATGCTTGTGTTCTTGTTATTGGTTTATGTTGAATTTTTTGCCCTAGCCCGTGTCCATGTTGACATCTTGTGGTCAACTTTTCTCCATGTTCAAGTCATCATTTTACTCAAACAAGGATACCATGATAATCTACACATTTTGTACTGGAATTTTGGTTTTTATTTCGTGTCATTTGGTGCCTTATGGTGGTTGCATTATTGAGTGGAAGATTGAAGAAATCCACTGTTTTTTTTCACATTTTCGTGGCTGCATGGCTAGGGTTTGTCTTCATGAAGAAGACGATGACCTGGCACCCTAATAGCCCTTAGATCCAATGCTCTTGTTTTAATCCTGGCCGTGCATAACTATTTTGTCTTTTAGTCACTTAAGTGACCCTGACCAATTGATACCATGTTGACATGTTTTTTTTTTTAAAATTAAAATGTTATTTAATTAGTGTCACGCTAGGTTTATTTAATTGTTTGGACTGGGCCAGCGCTGTTGCTTTCCACACCTCCCTTTCAGGGCCCATCAACACCAATCCATTTATTTTCATTTTCTTTTTCAATTCACATTTATTTTTCTGTTGTGATTTTAATTATTTTAAAATATTTTATTTATTCATAAAAATGTCCAAAAATATTTTTCATATTTCTTAATGTCTTATTTAATTTTATTTAATTTTTATTTTTGTATTTATTTAATATTAGCATTTTATTTTAATTATTTATTCTAAATGGTCCATTTTAATACACATTTTTTTCTTAAATTTTATTTTTATGACTTAAAATCATTTTTAGCATTTTATTTTGGGGATGAAGGTTGACCAATGTCCCATGGTAAACCTGACCTTTTCTTGGAATTTTATTTCCCATTTTTAATTTATTTTGGATTTATTTTTGACCTAGTTTGGTTGTTTGACTTTTAATTTGACTTCTGTTTAATTTTAATTAATTCACATACCAATTTTCATTATTTTTAAAATCTTTTTGGGGGATGATGATGTCCTGACCCCACCTTGTTTAGTTTAATTTTTCATAATTTTCTTGACTAATTTGCTATTTATTTGATAATTATTAAATAGACTTGAATTTTCATTTGACTTTCTTATGATCGATGTTTGACTTAGGGATTGCTTATGGCAATTGAAGAGATCTTTTGATCCTACTTTGTTCTTCTCATATGCCATGTATTAGAGGCCTTTCATCTTGATTTTATTTGGTCCTTACCTCATTGCCTGATTAAATTATTCAGTGACCCCTTTGTGTGCATATTTTCATCTGTTTGATTCATCTGTTATCTTTTCCACTTGTTTCTTTCATCCATACTTTCTATTGCTTGATTGTTTAACATGTTCATACTTCCCATGCATTGTCTAATGTTCCATTATTTCATTCTTTGATTCTCTAATTTGATTATACCCTATTTACTTATCTGATTTGTTTGATAACTGTTGCCTACTTGTATGATGTATGAGGCATATATTCTTATTGTTTGATTGCCATGAACAATCCCCATTCATAACAAATGCACCCCTCTCCTATGAAGTGTATAATGTTTATTCTTTCATTCTTTATTCATCTGTTAATAGAAGAATTAAAACGAACATTCGATAATCATTTCAAAACAAGATCAAAAGCTCGATCCAACGTCGAGTAATCATTTTCAAAATTTAACAGAACCATCACGTATTCATCCATCCTTTTGTAAGTCGATTGCTTCATGCATCGCCATTTCTCTTGTAAGTCGATTGCTTCAGGCATCGCCATCTACCTGTAAGTCGATTGCCTCTGGCATCACCATCTACCCTTATCCTTGGCTCCTCTCCTTGCTCCATCCGTCGACTCTTGTTCTGTTTAGGTAGCACCCATTAGGTAGAACCCTTTGTATGATAACATAGGTAGAATTCCCTTATTCTTTGTATGCTAACATTAGGTAGATGTTCCCCACTGTAAATCCTAACACATAGGTCAACATTGCATGACAACTTTAGGGCAGAGCTTCCCCATTTTTTAGACCTTCTGTGCGTCTCCGATCTTGTGGCATGTCAATCCGTTCTATTGCAAAGAGGTAACTGCCTAAGACTCAATTCAGCGAGCTGCGACACCTACTGCTAGGACGTTGAACATATTGCCCACTCTCCTTTGACACAGCTGGTGTCCCCTTTTGTAAGTCCATGTTCCGATGGCAATCCTTAACCCCTAGTTAGGCGAACTACGACAACTCTGATTCTCATGTTCAGATGAGATACATAGGAACGAGACGCGATGTCTTGCCGAGTTTGACTGACAACTAACAACTAATCCTTGCTTGCTTTCGCCCTTGCTGCGATTCTTTTCTCTCGCCCTCGTTGCGATCGAGACCTTCCCTTTCTCTTGCCCTAGTTGCAATCGAGACCCTTGTTCCCGTAGTTAGCTGAACTACGTTTTGCTTTGATTCTCATTCCAAATGAGATACGTAGGCATAAGACGCGATGTCTTATCGAGCACACTTCTCTTTAGCCCATAGGTAGCCGAGCTACGAAGACTCTGATTCTCATGCTCAGATGAGATACGTAGGCAGTGGATGCGACATCCTTGCGAGTCATTTCCTTTTGATCCTCCTTTAGTAAATAGTACATTAGATATACCTACACCCTTTATACTAGAACAACAAGAGTGGATCCCGTAGAGTACTACGGATGCGTAGGGGTGCTAATACCTTCCCTTCGCATAACGACTCCCGAACCCAAGATTTGGTTGCGAGACCTTGTCTTTTCCTTTTTTTCTTCAGGTTTTCTTCGATTGTTTCCTTTCACTCCTTTGGGATAAATAACGAACGGTGGCGATTCTTCTGTTTTCTTTTTTCGCCGGTTGTTTTTTTCGCCTCAGTTGCGACAGTTGGCGACTCTGCTGGGGATATACGTTTCCCTATGCGAGTCCCTCCTAGCTTTTGTGAGTTTCTTGTTTGTTGGGTGTTTATTCTTTTGTACAGTTATTTACTTTCAGCATTTATCTGCTTTATCTTATTGCATTGTGTACATATGATTACTATATCTGCTGGATCTGTTTGGTTGTTTGTTAGGATGGGTTGTTCTATGAGAGATAAGCCCACTACCCAGGCTTGAGCGTACACACAGGTTTTAGAGTGGATAGTCATGAGGCTTGCGTGGCATGTTGCTATGTTAAGTCGTTCATGAAGACCCACACCTAAACGAGGTTTCTTTTGGATATATTCTGTCCTACGGGTGTTCCGTAACGACAGTATGTTCCTTTAGAAATCGTTGACTCTGGTGACCATTTCCCGAGGACTCAGTCGAGGCCTCTCCTCTGAGACGCGGTTATGTTAGCTCTGGTGGGCGCATTCTCGCTGCTCAATCCGAGGACCCCGAGGCTGAGAACTTGCTTTTAGGATGTCCGGTTGAGGGGAGTCAGTGGAGGTCTTTTGTCTCGTAATATTGCCAAACCTTCAGTGGTAAACGTATTATTCGACTGAAGGGCTAAAAGCTGACGAACTTCTGTTCTTAGAACCTACCAGTGAGGGGCGGGCTAAATTCAGGAAACCTTAACCTTCAACCAACCCGGTTTTCTGGTATTCTTGTTGGAGCAGAACTGTGATCTCTTATATGTTCCTCAGTGGTTTTCTCTTCAGACAGTGCGACCTGACAGTTGTTCAAGCAGATGCAGCAATCTTGATTCCCATGTCACTGCATTGTATCATATCATTTTGCATTCACATCATTTAACACATGTTTATCTATTCCTAGGGGTTTATATCTTCTTCTTGATTCTAGTCGGGGTTTTCTGGTTCTCCTAAGATTTTATCTGATGTGAGACTAGAATCAAGGGGTAGAATACCCTTTGGAATTGATAAACATGTCATTGCATTTTGCATATTCATTAGCATGTCTTGCATAACAGGTACTGCCGTAGTGTTCTCATTTTGTTTGGTATTCCACTAGCAGGATAACTGACTCAGGCATTCACCGATACGGTACCCGAAGAAACCAACAAAGAGCAATGGAAGGCCTACAAGCAGAGCTCGCTGAGATGAGGATTCGCATGAATCAGTTCATGGAAGTGGTCCAAGGAGTGGCTCGGGGACAGCAGGAGCTTAGAGTGTTGGTACAAAGGAATCCCCCTACTACTCAACCGGAGGTTGTGGCTGATCCTCCAGCTGGAGAGGCTAATGGACTCAATGGACTGGGGCCTATCCCGATCCCACATGTCAACCTTGATCAACAACCCATCCATGATGATCAGGAGGATCAGTTCCCCCTGCTTCAGGAGGACTTTGGCATGGGCCATGGTATGGACCCTATGTTTCGGAGACTGGAAGAAAGGTTGAAAGTTATGGAAGGGCAGAATGCTCTTGGTGTGGATGTTGCTGACTTGGGGCTGGTCCTAGGTGTGAGAGTTCCACCAAAGTTCAGAGTCCCAGTTTTCGATAAATACAATGGCAACTCTTGCCCGAAGACTCACGTACAAGCTTACTTCTGCAAGATGATTGCGTATTCTGATGATGAGAATCTGCTCATGTACTTCTTCCAGGACAGCCTAGCTAGGGCATCCTTGGAGTGGTATATGAGGCTGGATAAAGCCCATATTCACTGCTGGAGAGACTTGGCTGAGGCCTTTATGAAGCAATATCAGTACAATGCGGATATGGCACCTGACAGAACTCAGCTCCAGAATCTGTCTCTCAAGAGCAACGAGTGCTTCAAAGAGTATGCTCAATGCTGGAGAGAGATGGCTTCCCGTGTTCAGCCTCCGATGTTGGAAAAAGAGATGGCCAACATGTTTGTGAACACACTGCCTGGATCTTATTTGGAGCATCTGGTGGGTTGTAACGACTCGAATTTTGCTGATGTGGTCTCTACCGGTGAGAGGGTGGAGAACTATTTGAAGACGTGTAAGATCCAAAATGGGGTTGGATCATCTTCGGGGTCAAAGAAGCCGTTCTTAGGAGGACAGAAGAGGAGAGAAGGGGGTGCAAATGATGTGTCTTCTTATCAAAGCAGAGGTAACCGGAGGAATAATTTTCAGAATTACCATCAGCAACCTTATGTTGCAGCTGTGACCATTCCGGTTGCAGCACCAGTGCAACAACAACAACCACAATGTCAACCAAATCAGTACCCACAACAACAGGGTAACAGACCTGCTTATCAACAGAGACAGAGGATGATGGATAGGCGTTTCGACGCTCTTCCGATGTCGTATGCCCAATTGCTTCCCAACCTTCAACAGTTGCAACTTGTGCAGTTACGCACTTTGGCTCCTCCCGTTGGCAGGCTTCCAGTGGGTTATGACGCCAATGCTAGATGTGAGTTCCACTATGGGGCACCTGGCCACACCATTGAGAACTACAAAGCTTTTAAGCACGTAGTTCAAGACCTTATTGACTCAAAGGCCATTAACTTTACGCCGGCTCCTAATGTTGTCAACAATCCTATGCCGTAGCATGGTAGAGCAAATGTTAACATGG
The DNA here is from genome assembly GCF_024323335.1 of Lathyrus oleraceus. Lineage (NCBI taxonomy): Eukaryota > Viridiplantae > Streptophyta > Magnoliopsida > Fabales > Fabaceae > Lathyrus > Lathyrus oleraceus. The sequence continues at coordinate 408,339,239 of NC_066584.1, forward strand.
TTGAAGGAGAAGTCAAATTAGTCAAGGAGGTGTTGAAACTGAAGACTCCTCTGTTGGAAATCAAAGAATACTTGCTAAAAGCAGATGTTTTCCCCGGTTATGGGAGCGGTTGTTTGGGTTGTGTTGCACAGGGTGGGGGTTGTGTGAAGCTGCAACAGGGTATCTAGGCCTTGCTCGACGATGGTATCCTCCAGGCTGAAGACCTGTCTGCCCAAAAGTCTGTTGAATGGGTTGTTGAGAATGCAGATGTTGATCCTCTCTTTCCTGAAGATGCTGAAGAATTTACAAATGTTGTTCCTGCTGATTTTGTAATTCCTGATGATGTAATTAATTTTTCTGATGCTGCTGCTGATATTCCAAACATTGTGCTTGATTCTGATGTACTTGTTGAACTTGATTCCGATGTTTCGGATGTTGGTACTTCAATAAATAAGATTTCTGAGTATGACTGTGATGTCGCTACTATCATAACTTTCTACCTGACCGCTCAGATCAGTGCGCTAGTAGCGCAACCAGCACCACCAGTGCGACCGCATCAATCCACTATGACCATCACAACCCCTTGTCCTTTACCTTTCACCAGCGAAAGGGCCATTCCTTGGCATTACAGGGGGAGTTGTCGCGGCGGTATTTTTCACGAGATTAAGTATTGATTGAACTTAACCCGTTTGAAAAATATTTTAAATGCAAGAGTCGCCACCGTCTTTTATTTTATCCAAAAAGAGGAAGGGAAAAATAACGATAAATCCCTTTAGAGTTACGGGTTCGGGGGTTGGTTATGCAAAGGGAAGGTATTAGCACCCTCTACATCTGTGGTACTCCACAGGAACCTTTTTGCTTATGTTTATGTGAATGCTTTGCTTTTTTCGCTTTGATCGTTTGATTGGGGAGATGAGAAAAGAACTTGATTTTATTGTTTTTAGACTCGATAAAGTCGTAGACTTCATGCCTACGTATCTCCAAGGCGCAATGGAGAAATCAGAATCCACGTAGTTCTCCCAAAAGAAAAGGGGAAAGTCTGTTTTGTTGATTTTAGATTGGCGTGTCTTGCCATCTCTTGCTCGACCTAGGCGGGAGGCTTCGAGACTGACACGTCCTTTTGAAAATGTTTTTAAACTGAAAAGCCAAAGCTGGCAAAAGATTTGAATGAGCCTAAACCCTGAAACAATAAATAAATGGGCTCATTATAAGGAAGCCCAAGAGTAAGCTTGTGAGTGTGTGAAAAGGGTTTCTTAAACGGCGACCGTTGGAATCGCATCGGGTTTCTTTTTTTTGGATTTTTCGATTTTTTAACATAAAACGTGAACAATACGATTAAACACACAATACAGAACATAAAAAATGCGAGAAAGTAAATTATTACAACATAGTTAGCTATGAATAGTTAGTATTACGAATAGTTAGTGGAGTTAATCGAGCTGAAACTGAAACGAAACGGTTAGTAACAACATAAACAAATATAAAAAACAATATAAACATTACTTTAGACAAAATAAACATTTGATATAAATAAACATTTAAACAAATAATTAATTTAACTAACATTTAAATAAAACATATATGCAAAATAATAATAAAGATAAACAATATTTAGTAAACAAAAGTAATATATATATATATATATATATATATATATATATATAATATATATATATATATATTATATATATATATATATATATATATATATATATATATATAATATATATATATATATATATATATATATATATATATTATATATATATTATATTATATTTTAGACAATAAATATATAGTAGACAAAAATAATATATATGTACATTTAGACAAATAATATATAATAGACAAAAATAAATATATATATATATAATATATATATATAATATATATATATTATATATAATATATATATATATATATATATATATATATATATTATATATATATATATATATTTAGATAAATAATATATTAAAACACATGTCGGCAAGCCGGAACTTTGCCGATTTCAGAGATAAGCGAAGAATATTACCTTGTGTGAAGAGGATGAACTTCTGATCGTCCAAATGATCGACCGAAAGCTGGAAACCGTCACCGACGCAGTGCTGGCTGCCTTCGTGAGTACCTGACTTCAACGTCGCTTTTGATCGGTGAAACGACGCCGGAATGAAATGAACCTTGGATATTTGTGACCTGGACTCAACGAACTTCAAAGATATGAAATCGGTTTTGTGTTTCGGTGAATAATCGGGACGATTTTGGGTTACCGAAAATGAAGAACAAGTGAAATACGGTAATGCTTTTGGAAAAATATTTCTTTTCAATTCTCTGTTTCTCTCACCACACGTTTTTTCCTTACTGATCCACCTCTCCCCCTTTTTTCTTACTAACCACATCTATATATATATATATATATATATATATATATATTATATATAATATATATATATAATATATATATATATATATATATATATATATATATATATTTAGATTACTTAAACAATAAGAAACCTAAAAATATCTAACATAAATTAATAATATATATTTAGATTACTTAAACAATAAGAAACCTAAAAAATATCTAACATAAATTAATAATATATATTTAGATTACTTAAACAATAAGAAACCTAAAAAATATCTAACATAAATTAATAATATATATTTAGATTACTTAAACAATAAGAAACCTAAAAAATATCTAACATAAATTAATAATATATATTTATATATTATATAATAATAATAATAATAAACTAATATAATATTAATCATAATTAAATAATCTAATTAACAACTAAGCACAATTAATATTAAGCACAAATAATATTAAACGGCACACGATTAAAATACGATAAAATCGAGCGACACGAACGCGATAAAAATGATGACAATTTGCACAGCAAAACAGACAAATTGATAAAACCAATAAACCAGTAAACCGGTAAACCAGTAAAATCAACAACACGACTCAAACAGACTCGATTAAATCACACGGCACAACACGTAATTAAATAAACAACCCTAGGCAATAATAAAATCAACACGACATCACGAAAACGCTGACAAACACAATCACAAATAATCGGACAATACGAAAACTCTAATATATTCAAAATACAGTCAAAATACCGACAAACAAACAATTAAATAGATAAAAACACACAAAACCTAATCGAAGCGATGCCACGCACAACAGAGATAAGCGAGATAAATACGAGGCAACGATATCGGCCAGGTTTTGCTAAAACAACGAAATACAACACGGTAAGCAACGAAAACACACAAAACCTAATTAAACCAGTTGTCACGCGAAGTTTAAGAAATTGAGATGAATACGAGACAACGAGATTAATCAAGATGTGGTCAACAAAGCCAAAGTCAAATTTTGGGGTGCGACAGATGCCCCTATTTAATTAACTTAGGCCAGATAACCGGAGGCTATCGAATGGCGTAAGGTAATTAAATATGACAAACGCCATAAAATTTGATCGCAAATGCATGTATGCATGATGCAAAAGACAGACAGACACAGAGACACAGGAGTGCAAACTCTACTGGGGAAGGACATACACCGACTCAATGCATGAAGGTAAACACTGAGAACACTCAGTTGGGGAAGATTCACTACCTATTCATAGATGGAAAATAGGAGGAAAAGAGATATCGACTCAATGCTGACGATACATCACTATCTCATAGATGAAAGTGGGAAAAGATCAATATAACAAGAGTACTGATGTGACAGTACATTACCAACTCAAAGATGGAGGTAATAGAAAAGATGAATACCAACTCAAGGATGAAGGTATAACAAGGGCATAATAAGAATCGAACTGCGTTGATTCATGGTTGACAGCTCACTACCCACTCATTGATGAGGTAAACAGGACATGCCAACTCAAAGTTGAAGGCAAGCTTCAAAAGATTGATAATAACACTGCTAGGGAAATCAAATTCCAACTCATTGATGATGGTGTAGATGAAGAATCAGATCTAAGGATCATTGTGCAGACTTACAGTTGAATGCACACTACCAACTCATTGATGAGGTAGACAGAGAAATGCCGACTCAAAGTTGAAGGCAACCACCGATTCATTGACAAAGGTGTTTAAAAGAATTTAGAACATATTTTCCTGGAGATGTTTATCATTACTGACTCAAAGATGACGGTGGAAGGACAAAATGTACCTAACTCATAGATGAAGGTACTCAATCAACTCAAAGACGAAGATGGAATCAGAAGTTATCTGTGCAGACTCAAAGATGAAAGCACACTATCAGTTCAACAAGGATTAAACATACCCTACTCATAGATGAAGGTACTCCATCAACTCAAAGACGAAGATGGAATCACAGGAAAATGTGCGAACTCAAAGATGAATGCATATTACCAGCTCAAAGTTGCAGGTACTTCACCAACTCTAAGACGAAGGTGGAATCAAAAGGAATCTGTGCTAAACTCAAAGACGAAAGCACGCTACCAGCTCAAAGTTGCAGGTAGAACCATGGAACTTTCTTTGAGGATGTTATCAACTCACGGATGGAGATAGTAATTAATTTATCCGAGGGATAACAAAGGTTACCACTCATGGATGTAGGTAACTCAAGTTTGTAACGGGTACCAACTCAAAGATGAAGGTATAAAGGACTTGGACACAATATCTGTCATGTCTGTTTTACTGAATGAGAGTCACAAAGACTATATTGTTGCCTTCTTTTACTGGCAATTTCTGAGCTTTATCTGGAGACACGAGGTTCAAACTAGGATAGAACTAGAATGAAACGGTCAAACAAGACTTCAACTGAAGAGGAATGAACTCATCAGGATTTACAACTGAAATAACCATCTTCCACGAGGCATAGATCTCTGTGGGGAACATGACCAATAAAAGGTGTTTTGCTGCTTATGAGGATACTCTACATGGAGAGATTGACTCAACCCACAATATAAACAAGGAAACAAGGTGCATATGAATGCAAGCATGATATGTCATAGATATGCATGAATATTTAGTAATGAATGCATGATGGACAGACAAAACTAGAAATAACTAAAAATGTTAACAGCTGCATAAGGACTTGCTGGAGATTTGCACTGAGACTCGCTAGGGAGTAGTACAAAGACTTGCTGGGGAATTGGTACAAGATCACCATATCCAGGTTTCTTTAAAAGTCTGTCTCTGCTGAGGATTCCGTAGAAGAATGGAGATGCCTTCTACTTCAAAAATGCAGGAGATTCCCTGTGGTTCTTGAATTTGTGAGGTATATGAGGATTGGACCTTTCTGAGGACTCCGCTGGGGATACAAGGTGTTATCCTCTGGAAATAAGATGATATTGTAAGAGAAGTCCTGCAATTCTTGAATTTACTGATAATGCAGAAGGGATTATTCTTCTGGAAGACTCTGCTGGGGATAAAGTCCGCTGGGGATAGGTGGTATCTTTCTAGGGAATAAGAATATAGGGGAAATCTATCCTTGATTTTTTTTGCTTTAATGATCATGGAGACTTTCTGTATATGAAGACTCTGCAGGGGATTATGGTGTCTGATATCTGGTTACGAGATCTTTCCTCTAGGAGACTCTGCCGGGGAACAGTGATGTCTGACCTTTGAATATAAATGAGAATTCAGGAGAAATCCTGCAATTCTTGAATTTGCTTAAAATGCATAACACACTCTTCTTTTACTACAAAACATTATTGAGGAGGAGACATATCCTTCTATTGAATGGACAGAGAACAACAGGAGATTCCCTGTAGTTTCTGAATATCAACTTTCTTCATTCGCTGAGGGATGGAGACCTCTGTATTACTCCTGCTCAGGGAAATCAAATCTTCCTTCTCATCCTCTGCTGGGGACATTGCTGATCCCGCCTTAATAAATTACTGGGGAAATACCTGTAGTAATCCCATAGGCCAAATCTGTAACTTAAAACCTGGATCAAAGTCTTCATGATCAATTAACCGGGGAGTCTTCATGCCCCAAGTGAAGGGAACAATCTTCTTGAAATATTTCTTGCATGATCTCTTGAGGAAAACTAGGAAGCAAAACTGGGGATATCCAGAATCACAACCTCTGCTGGAGAAATATTACTGCCAAGACACCTGTGGAGATCTTTTCATCATATACATATGAGGATAGTAAGATGAACATGTCTAGTTGGAATCACATGATTTTAGAATTACTGGGACCACATGTCTCAATCCTTTTATTGATGTCCACAAATCAAAATAAATAATCTTTATATTTTTCAAAAACTGTTTTTAATTCAAAACTTTTGTTTCAAAACATATCTGTCAAAGTAAAAGAACTTTCGTAAATTGAAATGAAAATTAAGAGTGCCAAGAAATATAGAAAGGCTCAAATTGATTTGATAGGATGGTAATCAGCCAACAACGTGATTCCATAGATCTTTACAAATTGGAAAATGGTAATTTCGTGGAAAAAGGGTACGTTGAACTACAATGACATCATTCTCTCTTCCACTTTTGACCTGTATTGCAGCCTTGAGAAAGTTGGAGACCTGTTGAAAATATTCTGATACTTCAATGATCTTATCTCTGTTATGCAGTTACTTGCCTGAAATCCCTAACTTTTGCCTAGATTGCCCTTTCGGGTTTTCAATCTACCGGGATAATATTCTCTTTGTTTTTTTATGTCTCTAATTTCTGCTTGGACCACCCTTTCAGGTTTTCAGTCCACCGAGACGCTCATTTTTGCCTAAGCCGCCCTTTCGGGTTTTCAACTTAGCGAGCTGTTCTTTTCATTTTTTAGGCGAAGTATTTCTTGACTGCATCTGTATTCACGGGACGTGGAAGCTCTTCACCATCCATGTTTGTAAGAATTAAAGCACCGCCTGAGAAGGCTTTCTTGACAACATAGGGTCCTTCATAGTTAGGAGTCCACTTGCCCCTAGAATCATTGTGAAATAGTATCATCTTCTTGAGTACAAGGTCACCCTCTTTGAATTCTCTCGGCTTAACCTTCCTATCAAATGCCTGCTTCATTCTCTTTTGATGTAACTGTCCATGGCACAAGGCAGTCATTCTTTTTTCTTCAATCAAATTCAACTGATCATATCTGCTTTGGCACCATTCAGCCTCTGACAACTGAGTTTCCATTAGTATCCTCATTGATGGAATTTCAACCTCTATCGGTAACACAACTTCCATACCGTAGACAAGTGAAAATGGGGTTGCCCCAGTTGAAGTACGGACTGATGTTCTATATCCGTGTAGTGCAAAAGGCAACATTTCATGCCAATCTTTGTAGGTAACAACCATCTTTTGAATAATCTTCTTGATATTCTTATTTGCAGCTTCAACTGCCCCATTCATCTTGGGACGGTAAGGAGAAGAGTTGTGATGCTCGATCCTGAAACTTTCACATAATTCATCCATCATTTTGTTGTTCAGATTGGAGCCATTGTCAGTGATGATCTTGTTTGGAATGCCATATCGGCAAATGAGATTATTTTTGATGAATCTGACCACCACTTGCTTTGTCACCTTTGCATACGAAGCTGCTTCCACCCATTTGGTGAAGTAATCAATTGCCACGAGAATGAAACGGTGTCCGTTGGAAGCTTTGGGTTCAATCATACCGATCATGTCAATGCCCCACATTGAGAATGGCCAAGGAGCAGAAATCACATTCAAAAAGGTTGGTGGTACATGAACCTTATCAGCGTAGATCTGACATTTGTGACACTTCTTTACAAATTTGTAGCAATCTGATTCCATGGTCAACCAGTAGTAACCAGCTCTCAACATCTTTCTTGACATAGAGTGTCCATTTGCATGAGTACCAAAGGACCCTTCGTGAACTTCTTTCATCAACATTTCTGCTTCCTTTTTGTCAACACATCTGAGTAAGACCATGTCATAATTCCTCTTATAGAGCACATTCTGATTAAGGAAGAAACTGCTTGACAATCTTCTCAAAGTCTTTTTACCTTTTTCTGTTGCTCCAAGAGGATACTCCTGAGTCTGAAGGAAATGCTTGATATCGTGGTACCATGGTTTATCATCAAAACTAGCCTCAGCTGTAAACACATGTGCTGGTCTATCAAGTCGCTTGATCACAATTCTGGGTACTTCGTTTGGAAAACCCACTTGATACATTGAAGACAACGTAGCTAGAGCATCCGCCATCTGATTCTCATCCCGAGGAATGTGATGCAACTTAACCTTGGTGAAGAAAGTCAACAATCTTCTTGCATAGTCTTTGTATGGGATCAAGCCAGGGTGGCGTGTTTCCCATTCTCCTTTGATCTGATTGATAACTAACGCTGAGTCACCATAAACAGTAAGATTTTTGATGCGAAGGTCAATGGCTTCTTCAAGACCCATGATACAGGCTTCATATTCAGCAATGTTGTTTGTACATTCAAAGCAAATTCTTACCGTGAAAGGAATATGAGAACCTTCTGGAGTGATAATGACTGCACCTACTCCATGTCCATAAACGTTGGAAGCTCCATCAAATACTAAACCCCATTGAGAATCTGGTTCAGGTCCTTCTTCAGGAAGTGGCTCTTTACAATCTCTGGATTTTAGGAACATGACATCTTCATCAGGAAACTCATCCTCATTATCATCGTGATCTTCAACGGGTTGGTGAGCAAGGTACTCAGCCAACACACTGCTCTTGATAGCTTTCTGGGTATGATACTCAATGTCGTATTCTGATAACAGCATCTGCCATCTGGCAATCTTACCAGTGAGTGCAGGCTTCTCAAAAATGTACTTGATTGGATCCATTTTGGATATCAACCAAGTGGTGTGACTTAACATATACTGCCTCAATCTCTTAGCAGCCCAAGCCAATGCACAACATGTCTTCTCGAGTAAGGAGTATCGTGATTCACAGTCAGTAAATTTCTTGCTTAAGTAGTAAATGGCATGCTCTTTCTTTCCAGTTTCGTCTTGTTGACCCGGAATACAGCCCATAGAATTCTCAAGCACTGTCAAATACATAACCAACGGTCTTCTAGCAACAGGTGGTAACAAGATAGGAGGCTCCATGAGGTACTCTTTGATACTGTCAAATGCTTTCTGATAATCCTCTGTCCAAACACAATTCTGACTCTTTCTCAGCAATTTGAAGATAGGTTCACAAGTGGCAGTCATGTGAGAAATAAACCGGGATATGTAATTCAATCGTCCTAGAAAACCTCTCACTTGCCTTTCGGTTTTTGGTGCGGGCATCTCTTGGATAGCTTTTACTTTATCTGGATCAACTTCAATGCCTTTTTGGCTGACAATGAAGCCCAAGAGTTTACCTGACCTGACGCCAAATATGCATTTGTTCGGATTGAGGCGAAGACGGAACTTCCTCAATCGTTGAAACAGCTTCAATAGATCTACTAAGTGACCTTCTTCTGAACGAGACTTCGCGATCATGTCATCCACATAAACCTCAATCTCTTTGTGCACCATGTCGTGAAAGAGCATTGGCATGGCTCGCTGGTAAGTATCACCTGCATTCTTCAACCCAAACGGCATTACTTGATAACAGAATGTTCCCCATGGTGTTATGAAGGTAGTTTTTTCCATGTCTTCGGGAGCCATTTTGATCTGGTTATACCCGGAGAATCCGTCCATGAAGGAGAATATGTCAAACTTTGCTGTATTGTCTACCAACACGTCAATGTGAGGCAGGGGGAAATCATCCTTTGGGCTTGCTCTATTTAAGTCACGATAGTCGACACACATTCGTACCTTCCCGTCCTTCTTAGGAACTGGCACAATATTTGCTATTCACTCTGGATACACTGAAGTGGCAAGAAAACCAGCATCTATTTGCTTCAGAACTTCTTCTTTAATCTTGACGACCATATCTGGATGTGTTCTTCTTAATTTCTGTTTGACCGGTGGACATTCTGGCTTCAAAGGTAGCTTGTGCTATACGATGTCAGTGTCGAGACCAGGCATATCTTGATAAGACCAAGCAAACACATCTACATACTCTTTCAACAGGCTGATCAATTGCTCCTTGACCTGTGGGGATAACAATGCTCCAATTTTGACTTCTTTCACATTTTCTTCCGAACCCAAGTTGACTGTTTCCAAAGGCTCCTTGTATGGCTGAATAGTGTCTTCTTCATTTTCAAATTGGCGGGCGACCTCTTCTGGAATCTCATCCCACTCTTCCTCTTCAGCTTCGAATACAGAATGTTCAAAGTTGGGAGAGGGCATGATGTCATTGTGTTCAACGGGTTTAAGTAACCTGTACAAACAATTGTTTTTAGAGGACTGACCATGACATGCAAAAATGTGTTCTTTTTAAGGTTTTTTTTGTGTTACCATTTTCCGAAAAAGCTGAAAAGATAAAAGGACACAAGTGTATAGGAACACAAAAGATCTTTTTCATGGATAGTACGTTTTTGACAAAAGTGCCCATTTTACAAAATTAATGCTTCGCGCTTTGGGCTAAAGCGGAAGATTTTTGAAAACTGAAAAGCTTAATTACTTTGATATGTGGACACAATGTGGGATGTCAATTGCGGTCCAGTTCTTCATAACTACTCCAGTCGCCATTCTGTCTTTCCCTCGAAGAGCTTTTATCTCTTTTTGTAATTCCGCAAACTGACCCTGGAATTCATCCATTCTATCATTGAGACCAGGATCCTCACTTGGGGTAGGGCCGTGATAGACAGGTTCTCCTAGGTGAGGAGTATAGTGAACAACGGGAGGCACATTAGTGAAGACAAGAGCATTTGGTGGAACGAACTCTTGTTGATATCTATCTTGATTAAGATCCCTGGGTATTTCCCAAGTGTAGCACCTCAAATTTGCACCTACCTTTTGTACATACATTCTCATTTAGGTCATAACATTAACATAGTCCACTGCATAACATTGCATTGTCCCTTTGCCCAAGTGCAAGCCATTCAGAAGAATTAGGTCAAATTGGTCAGGAGATCAGTCAATCAAGCAAGCAAGTACAATTTCCAATGAGACAAGGCCCTAGGGTTGGTCCAACATGTTCACATGACCTAGGGGTCCTTTTCAAGTGTTTTGGTCAAGGTTTGATTGCTCAGAAGTCATCAGTCAGTGTTAAGTTCACCAGAAACCCTAAAAAGTCAACTATGGTCAACTGTGGTCAACTGTGCCTGATTCTATGGATTTCAAGGTGGGAGATGGTTTGAAAGGGTTCATTCATGTCCATACAAGTCTCATTTGGCATTTCAAAGATCAAGATTGAAGAATTTGAAGTCAGACAAAAAGTTTCCAAAAATGGCAGGTGACCTGTAATTTTCAACTGCCAAAAATAGAAAGTTTTTCTCCTCAAATTTACTTCATCATACAAGCTTCAAATGAAATTTTGTCCAACATGAAAGTTGAATATCTTGCTCTCACCTTTCCAAAAAGTCCAAGAACACTCATTTCTCATTTATGGTTGGCAAGTTATGATCAAATCATTCTCAAAAATTTTTGAACTTCAAAGTGGCATATCTTCCAAACCATTTGGCCAAATTGGGTGGGGTTTTTTGCTACAAGTCATATTTGATGTGCTCTATCCAAATCTTTCATCACAATTCACCAAAAATCTTCCAAGCAAAATGGCCTTTTTCAAGTGGCATGAATTAAAAAAGAGGTGAGTTGAAAAATGGACTTTTAAATAAAACATTTCCAATGATTTGTACCAATTACATAGGTTCAGAAATCACATTTGGGGTTTGTTTGAGCCTAATTTCGTGCACATACATGCACCCCATGCAAATTGGTTGGTTTTTTTAGCAATTGGCAAAACACTCATTTAACAAAATTGTGATTACACTTCCACTAACCAAACTTAAGGACACTAAACAGAGTATATATTGGACATTTTCTGTGAGAGAAACCCTAGCACACTTGGCCAAACCAGATCAAAATCCATTTTCTCTCAAATTCTCATTTCCTCACTTGAAACATTTTCTGAAAAACTGTCAAAAGAATTCGTGTTTGTGAGCTTCGTGCCATCATTCACAAACCTCTTGGAAACATTTGCAAGCATGGAATCTCAGCTGTAGAGCCATCTCATACCACTGTTCCATTGAAGCATCAACCATGGCAGGTCGAGTTTGGAGCTAGAAACAAGGCATCTGGACCTTCAAAATTCATTCATTCATCATCTGGGACCTTATTGAACATCTGTTTCTACTTTGCACGGCCAAACAACCACAAATCACCACTGCTCTTCAAATTTGGTAAGAATTCGAATCACACCATTTTCAAAATTATGATATGTTTTAGAAAGGTCTTTCCATGCTGATCATTTTGAAGTTTGAATCGTGGCAAACGGTTGAGTATTTTGAGAGTTATGTTGTCATGAAGTTTGATATTCAAACATGTTTTTGCTTGGTTCTTCTTTATTAGCTCGAATTGATGAAAATGAATGCTGGAATGTTGATGTACGTTGTTTGCTGGTTTGATTAGTGTGCTCATTTCCAATTTCTGGGATTTTTGTTCTTCATCATGATGAATGTACACTGTAGCATTAAACCCTAGGAACCTTGCCCAGAAATCGTGTTTTGGCTGCTGAGATTTTCGCTTTGCATGAGAATACACTGTGCCATTGCCATGTGACCAATCCCTGCGCAGCATGTCCTTAAGTGAAACGCAGAGTTTCACTTAAGGGATTGGATATTTACGTTTATGCCACTGGCCGTTTATTTAATTAATTAAATCATTTTCTTTTGCAATTTTTATTTCATTTTGTGACCCAATCTTAGAAAATTCATAAGTTGATCATTTCTTATCCAATTTTGATGGGATTTTTTTGTGGATGCTCCTCATGACCTCTAGTTTTTTATGGTGATTTTTCCAGGTTTTTTGCACGTGTAGATTTTTAAATGTGCTAGGGTTTGTTCATGTTGATCATTTTGTGTATGTCTTACCAAATTGATTGTGAAATGATGATACTTTATCCAATGCTTCCCAAATATTTTGTGCTTAAACTAGACATGTTCATGGTGATTTTGGTATAGAGTTTGTAATTTTTCCATTCTTGGTTGCGGAGTTATGATTTTTTGAATAGGAGTGTGACAATTTGTGTTACACTATGTATGTCCAACTTCATGATTTTAATTGCCTTGCCTAATGAACTCAAAATGGTCTGATTTTTTGCATGCACATACTTGTGCATGTTTAGAATGTGTGTGAATTTTTCTGGAATTTTTGGAAGCATTTCCTATTTGATTGATAATTTCTCCCCTGTTTGACCAAATTGTTGACTTTTGTGACACATGATGCCATATGATTTGTGAAATTCTCATACATTATTGGATGGACTTGAAATTTGACATGTGTATTGTGAACATATTGAAGTACATCATGGCTTTGATCCCATTCATTTATCATATGTTGTTTCTGTTTTATGATTAATTGAAGTTGGTGCATGTTTTGATGCTTTGAATGAGTATGCTTGAACTTGCTTTGCCTTTCTGAATTTAATTTCCCTACTTCCTTTGATCCAAATGAGTTGAAATTTGGTATGCCTATCATGTTGTGAATGATGTTTGATCATGATTTATTTGAGGAATTTTTGAAATGTTTATGATTGATTTGAGTTGAGTCATTCTGTTGACTTCTTTGAGGTTCTATTTGCCATGCTTTGGCCTAATTTGCTTGTGAAATGATGATGATGAATGATATGATTGTGAAACCACTTGGGTTTGCTTTTTGTTTGATTTGTCTTGACTTTGGGCACTTGTCCCTTGCTGTTTTAAACTTTTTGTCTCCTTTTGACCCTAGGCTTGTCCTAGTGGTCTTGTTACTCATGTTTAAGCTTGTTTTTTCAGGTTAAGCAACAAATGCTTCAAAGAGATCAATACAAGTTAAATGAGTTTGTTTGTTTATCATGACCTGACTTGTTTGTTTTGTAGGTTGCTTAGCTCACTTGTTATGAGCTTGTCACTTTGCACATATGATTCACTGTATTGTCTGTTGGTTTATGCTTTTTGTTTTAACTTTGTGTCTGGTATACTAACTGTGCTTGACTGATTTCAGGTACTTTAGTTGCTTTTAGTTCCTTGTGAACTTTGCTTTGCTTTGCTTGATAAGAAATTTGCATTGAGGTATAATTTCCTTACTTCATGTAGTCTGGAAGACCTGGCCTGTTACTTGGCCAGGCAAATGTCTGAAGTCCTCCTTAAGAGGCAATGTTTGTGACTGTTTACATTTGTCCTTGTATATATTCAAAGACCTCCTAAGCGAAGAGGCAATTGGCAGAACCCAAGGGATATGCAATCTATCCCCTGCTATTCTGTGTGTCATCTGCTTTGCTCACACCACTGTGTTGATGCATTGTAGATACAAACCCAAGATCTTGTACATTTGTACAGTTGAGTCAGTGTCATATGTGTAGAAGGGTTCCCCCTTTCTGAACCCACACATTCTTGTCTTAAGTTCTCCCAGGCCAGGGATAAGAGCTGTGAAGTCTCATCTTCACTCACCTTTCATCAGCTTTACCCTAACTCTCAATGTTAGGGTTAAGAGCTAACACTACCCAGTTACAGTGGTTTGTTTGTTGAGGTTGATATGACCCCTCGACTAAAACCTAACTTTGATTGAGCCCATTGCTTGCATATAGTGTGTGCTATTTGTGCTTGTGTGTTTGCTTTAGCTTGCTTCCTGTGCAAGTTAGGTTTAGTTTAGCTTGCTTCCTGTGCAAGTTAGGTTTAGTTTGGCTTGCCTCTTGTGCAAGTCATGTTTAGGATAGGCTTGCTTCCTGTGCAAGTTAGCTAGAAACCTTAACTTATGGATGATTTGCATGATAACATCTAGGCTCGAGTCGTAGTCTCCCTAGTTGTGTCCCCCTCTGTTATCTGGTTAGGCTAGTCCTGTGTCCCTCCGTAGGGGAACTACGTCGCCCTGATCCTCATACCAGATGAGGTACGTAGGCAGGAGATTGAGCTGATCTCTCCGGGAGCCTTTTCTTTTCTTTTTAACCTTTGTGTCTCCACACTCTTTGTGTGTGTTCGGTTCGGATGCTGATGTAAGTCCAGTGATTGGCATTCGGGCTCCACGTTTGCTTTCTTGTGTGTGTTTTGGTTCGGATATTGATGTAAGTCCAGTGATTGGCATTCAGGCTCCATGTTTGCCTTTGCCTGTGTTTGTTTGTGTGCGTGTTAGCTGAGCTACGAATGCTCTGATTCTCCTTCGTCCGAGGAGATACGTATGCATAGGATGCGATATCCTAGCGAGCATGTGTCGTTTCCCCAGTCCGAACTACTTAGACTCTGATGTTTATATCTGATAGACTAAGTAGGCCCAGGATGCGATATCCTGCCGAGTTAGTTTCTCTTGTTTTCTTGTGTCTCTTTCAGCCGGTGTTTGTTTGTTTATGAGCAGTGTTTTAGCAACCATTTTCCTTCCTTTTGTGCGCGGATCCCGTCGAGTACGACGGATGCGTAGGGGTGCTAATACCTTCCCTTCGCATAACCGACTCCCGATCCCATTCTCTTTGGTCGCGAGACCACGTCTTTTCCAGGTTTACTCTGAGCGTTTCCTTTCCCTCTTTTGGGATAAATAACGCACGGTGGCGGCTCTGTTGTTCTGTTTTCCCGCCGGTTTTTCGCGTAATGCGACACCAAGGACGGGATGCTGTGATGGTAACAGAAGTGACTGGGACAACGTTGATTTCTGAAGCGATGACTGTAGTGACGGGTGCTGCTGTTGTCTGATTCTGAATTTGAGGTTGATTCTGTGCCGAAGTCTGTCCTGAATTATGAACTTGAGCCCTAGCCTGGGCTTCCTCTGCTTGTAGACGGGCGGTTAACATTTGGTTGCGCATCTCTGCTGCCTGTGCTTGCGCCTGGATCTGTGCATCTTGTGCTTCGGCAACCTGAGCTTGTGCTGTTTGAAGTTGAGCAGCTTGGGCTGCTTGGTTTGCTATCAATGTCTCGACCATAGCAGAAAGGCGGTCAACCTGAGCTTTCAATTCTCGGTTCTCGTTATCTGTTATCTCCATTCTTCTTTTGTAGTTGGCTCTTGTGTTGTAATTATGCGTCAGCTTGAAATGGATCTGCTGGCGGGAAGTAACTGTTAGAAGACTGGACCGAGACAGACAACCTGTATGCACGTGATGCATGGATATGCAAAATGAATGATTTTCCAAGGAACTCTAAGTGAAGGAAAAGATAGAATTGCAAACATTTTTGATAACAAAACAAAATTATCAACCCAAAATACAACTAAGAAAACCATTTAAGGACATGTGTCATCAGGACGAGCATAAACAAGTAGGAGTTGTCCTTCAAGTCTCTCAATTCTTTCTTCATAGGCCTTCTGCATAAAAGCTTTCTCCTTCACCAAACTGTCTACAAGACCTTTCCATGCACCTGAGGATTGTGGAATCTGGGAGTAATCTGTTGTGCCTGAGGAAAATAAATCCTCTTGCACCCTTGGACGTTTACCTGCACGATCTTCTCCACTCTGTTCCTTTAACTGTCTCTGAGTTCTTCATTTTCCATTTCGAGCACCTGGGCCTTATCCTTCCAAGCGTCTCTCTCTTTCTTGACCCTCTCCAAGGTGGCTTGGAGTTCTTCTTCGTCATCTAGCGGAAGGTAGGGGGTCTTCAACGGAGCGGGTTTGATAGGATCATGATGTGGGTATGGCATTTTCAACTGTATAGCTCTGGCTCTGATCCACTGGAGGTACGACTCATAGGAGGTACAATCTTTCTTACCCAATTCAAGTCTCCCTTTGCGACAAACACGATGCCAAGCTCTTACTACTCTCTCTTTCATGGTAGGGTCCTCCTCGTTATCCCTCAAGAAAATACCTTCTAAAAGAATGTTAGGAGGCTTGTCCTTCATAGGGTAACCGAGTTGTCTCCTAGCAAGTACTGGATTATAAGAAATGATTCCCGTTGTGCCCATGAGGGGCACATTGGGGAACTCCCCGCAACTATCAATGATCTTCACATCATCTAAAACTCTACTATACCATGCAATATCTGACTGGGTAAGAGACATAATCCTTTGTGACCACTGAAGTCCTGACTTGCGATCCCAAAAAGTAGCTGACTTAGGAAGATGAGAGACAAACCATTTGTAGAGTAACGGTATACAACAGACTATGGTTCCTCCTCCTTTCAAAGTACGGTAATGGATGGAATGATAGGTGTCTCCGAGCAAAGTTGGAACAGGATTACCACTTAGGAAGATGCGTATAGCATATGAATCCACAAAACCTTCAATATTAGGAAATAGTAACAAACCGTAGATCAACAAGGCGAACAGATGCTCCACAATAATATCACAACCTTGACTGGCAAAATAAGAAACCTTCCCCATTAAGAACTTGGCAGTGAAACCTGGAAGTCCTCCTTTGGTGGTGAAGTTATTCTTGAATTCTGACTTTTTCATGTACAACACTTTTGCAAGAGAACTGTGCTCGGGTAACTTTTCTGAACCAGAGAAAGGTACTGTATCAGCAACTGGGATGTGAAGCAACTGGGCATACTCTTCCAATGTAGGCATGAGTTGATAGTCTGGGAATGTGAAACAGTGATAGATTGGATCATAGAACTGTACTAATGTCTGCAATAACCCTTCTTCTATCCTAAGTGTCAATAAAGATATAAGTGCCCCATATCTGTCTCTGAAACCAATAGGATATGCGATCGAAGAAACCAGTTTCTTTAGTTCATCTATCTTTGGATTGATGAGATTGTACTTTTTCACACTTCTCCGTCCAAAATCCATGTTTTCTGCAATATTTGCAATCCTCACTTTAAGTTCCTTGGAAAAAGGTTGAAATGATGGGAATGAATGCATGTCATGCACGAATGCAACAAACACAAACATGGTTAAACAATACAAGGCTCAAAGTTCATTACCAGCATGGAGTTTAGGACAAAGCCCCAAGATAAGTTCTAAGGTTCACCTGCCAAACGGGTTCTAAAAGTTCCCAAGGTTATGGATCCTTCTTCGGATAATACCGGGTTAAGCAACTGCTCGCTTTCCAATATTATTCTCAAAAGAATCTCGCTTGAGTGTGATATCGCGTATCAACCAAACCAGACTTTTGGTCCGAAGTGGTCACCGCATCACATCCTAAGTAAGGCCGAGATGGGGTAAAGGTAAACTAAGGTCCTTGGCTTCACGGGCCCGTCGAAAGCAACAATGCCTCACAAATGACTTGTTTTAGCACTATCACCCTCAAAGAGGCCTCCACCAAGCGGACAAAGGCTCAAGTCAACTCGGTAAGGATTGTCTCCTATCAAGTCAACCTGAATTATCATCCATCCTATCTCAAATGTGCCCCAAATCCGGGTATAGGATTTATCACAAGTATCCCCCAAAACCCAAAATAACAAACATTACAAACAATACAATTTAGCAAATATCCACAAAGCAAACATATAAACAAGCAAAGATAGGCTAAACCCTCAAATAAGTTTAATCATTGTGTCCCCAGCAGACTCGCCATTCTGTCGCGGCGGGATTTTTCACGAGTTAAGTATTGATTGAACTTAACCCGTTTGAAAAATATTTTAAATGCAAGAGTCGCCACCGTCTTTTATTTTATCCAAAAAGAGGAAGGGAAAAATAACGATAAATCCCTTTAGAGTTACGGGTTCGGGGTTGGTTATGCAAAGGGAAGGTATTAGCACCCTCTACATCTGTGGTACTCCACAGGAACCTTTTTGCTTATGTTTATGTGAATGCTTTGCTTTTTTCGCTTTGATCGTTTGATTGGGGAGATGAGAAAAGAACTTGATTTTATTGTTTTTAGACTCGATAAAGTCGTAGACTTCATGCCTACGTATCTCCAAGGCGCAATGGAGAAATCAGAATCCACGTAGTTCTCCCAAAAGAAAAGGGGAAAGTCTGTTTTGTTGATTTTAGATTGGCGTGTCTTGCCATCTCTTGCTCGACCTAGGCGGGAGGCTTCGAGACTGACACGTCCTTTTGAAAATGTTTTTAAACTGAAAAGCCAAAGCTGGCAAAAGATTTGAATGAGCCTAAACCCTGAAACAATAAATAAATGGGCTCATTATAAGGAAGCCCAAGAGTAAGCTTGTGAGTGTGTGAAAAGGGTTTCTTAAACGGCGACCGTTGGAATCGCATCGGGTTTCTATTTTTTGGATTTTTCGATTTTTTAACATAAAACATGAACAATACGATTAAACACACAATACAGAACATAAAAAATGTGAGAAAGTAAATTATTACAACATAGTTAGCTATGAATAGTTAGTATTACGAATAGTTAGTGGAGTTAATCGAGCTGAAACTGAAACGAAACGGTTAGTAACAACATAAACAAATATAAAAAAACAATATAAACATTTACTTTAGACAAAATAAACATTTGATATAAATAAACATTTAATTAAAATAAACATTTAAACAAATAATTACTTTAACTAACATTTAAATAAAACATATATGCAAAATAATAATAAAGATAAACAATATTTAGTAAACAAAAGTAATATATATATATATATATATATATATATATATATAATATATATATTATATATTATATATATATAATATATATATATATATATATATATATATTAAAACACATGTCGGCAAGCCGGAACTTTGCCGATTTCAGAGATAAGTGAAGAATATTACCTTGTGTGAAGAGGATGAACTTCTGATCGTCCAAATGATCGACCGAAAGCTGGAAACCGTCACCGACGCAGTGCTGGCTGCCTTCGTGAGTACCTGACTTCAACGTCGCTTTTGATCGGTGAAACGACGCCGGAATGAAATGAACCTTGGATATTTGTGACCTGGACTCAACGAACTTCAAAGATATGAAATCGGTTTTGTGTTTCGGTGAATAATCGGGACGATTTTGGGTTACCGAAAATGAAGAACAAGTGAAATACGGTAATGCTTTTGGAAAAATATTTCTTTTCAATTCTCTGTTTCTCTCACCACACGTTTTTTCCTTACTGATCCACCTCTCCCCCTTTTTTCTTACTAACCACATCTATATATATATATATTTAGATTACTTAAACAATAAGAAACCTAAAAAATATCTAACATAAATTAATAATATATATTTAGATTACTTAAACAATAAGAAACCTAAAAAATATCTAACATAAATTAATAATATATATTTAGATTACTTAAACAATAAGAAACCTAAAAAATATCTAACATAAATTAATAATATATATTTAGATTACTTAAACAATAAGAAACCTAAAAAATATCTAACATAAATTAATAATACATATTTATATATTATATAATAATAATAATAATAATAAACTAATATAATATTAATCCTAATTAAATAAACTAATTAACAACTAAACACAATTAATATTAAGCACAAATAATATTAAACGGTACACGATTAAAATACGATAAAATCGACCGACACGAACGCGATAAAAATGATGACAATTTGCACAGCAAAACAGACAAATTGATAAAACCAATAAACTAGTAAACCGGTAAACCAGTAAAATCAACAACACGACTCAAACAGACTCGATTAAATCACACGACGCAACACGTAATAAATAAACAACCCTAGGCAATAATAAAATCAACACGACATCACGAAAACGCTGACAAACACAATCACAAATAATCGGACAATACGAAAACTCTAATATATTCGAAATACAGTCAAAATACCGACAAACAAACAATTAAATAGATAAAAACGCACAAAACCTAATCGAAGCGATGCCACGCACAACAGAGATAAGCAAGATAAATACGAGGCAACGATATCGGCCAGGTTTTGCTAAAACAATGAAATACAACACGGTAAGCAACGAAAACACACAAAACCTAATCAAACCAGTTGTCACGCGAAGTTTAAGAAATTGAGATGAATACGAGACAACGAGATTAATCAAGATGTGGTCAACAAAGCCAAAGTCAAATTTTGGGGTGCGACAGGAGTGTGTACACGTACGATCATAGAGTGGAGCAGCCACTGAAAGTAGAAGAGGTGCAAGATCGGAAGTCTGAACCTGGAGTTGAAATAAAAGATCCCACAGTGGACAATGTTGGTGGAATCAAGCGATTCACCAGAAGTGGTAGATTGTTCTCACCACCGGTTACCCAACCTGATAGTGCTGACGCCGCGGAGAAGGCCAAAGGCAAGCAAGTTGTGAATGAGGGTACCTCTGCACCACAGGCTGGCTGTGAGCCTGCCTTTGCGAAAGATGTGGACGAGCTCTTAAGAATCATAAAGAAAAGAGACTACAAGGTAGTTGATCAGTTGATTCAGACGTCGTCTAAGATATCTATTCTCTCACTCCTGCTGTGTTCGGAGGCACACAGGGAGGCACTTCTGAAGGTCCTTAATGCTGCATATGTACCTCAGGAGATCTCAGTGAACCAACTAGAAGGGATCGTTGCAAAAGTTCATGCAAGCAACGGGTTGGGTTTTACTGATTCTGACTTAACACTAGCTGGACGCGATCATAACAAGGCTTTGCACATTTCAATGGAGTGTAAAGACGCTGTGCTATCCCATGTTCTGGTGGATACAGGTTCCTCTCTCAATGTGCTACCCAAGAGAGCCCTGTCAAGGTTAGATGTAGCAGGTTTGATCTTGAAGCCTTCCGATCTTGTTGTGAGAGCCTTCAATGGTTCTAAGAGGTCGGTATTCGGAGAGGTGGAATTGCCAATTTAGATTGGATCACAAACCTTCAACACCGTCTTCTATGTGATGGATATCAGTCCTTCGTATAACTGCTTGCTGGGTTGTCCCTGGATCCACAAAGTCGGGGCAGTCTCCTCGACCTTGCATCAGAAGATCAAGTTCTCGGTCAACGGAAGAATTATCACTGTCTGTGGTGAGGAGGATATTCTGGTCAGTCACCTGTCTACATTCGAGTATGTAGAGGCAGAAGGTGAAATTCATGAGACCCTGTGTTAGGCCTTTGAGGCAGTTCAAGTCAAGGATGCAGCTCTAGTGGAAGAGGTGGAAGCAGGTGCCTCTATTTCGTCCTTCAAGCAGGCACATGCCTTGGTAAATTCAGGTGTTGCTCCCGGTTGGGGACGTCTGTTGGATCTACCTATGAAGGAAGACAAGTTTGGGATTGGGTATCAGCCAGCATTGACTTCTACAACTTCAACGCCTCAGACTCGTCAGGGGCCGATTACTTTCTCCAGTGGTGGCATCATTCAGTACGGCCAGGTCGCTGCAATCAACGAAGAAGATGGGGATAGTGATTGCGACATTGACAATTAGGTGCGTCCAAGGGTCCCGGGTGAAGTTCTCCGCAATTGGTCTTCTGGAGAGATTATCCAAGTCACTCTTCTTGAAGAGTAATTTACTTTGTTTATTCATGCATATCCAAGTCTTATGTTCCTCCCAGGGCGTAATGACTCATTGTAGGGCTCAACTATGTGGATACCTGCATATTTTATCATAAATAAAGGACGTCTTTTTGCATTCAAATATTTTGTTCACTGTCTTTCTATTTTTGTAGTTTTCAAAAATCAAAAAATATATTTGGCAATGTTTGTTTAGTTTTCACTCCTTGTTCACACTCATAAGCACATACCATCACTCATGCAGATGCACGTCACCGGATCCTATTGATAATAGTTCTGCTATGGCTTGCTTCGACTTTGAAAATCCAATCTTTCAAGCTGAAGAAGAGGGTGATGAAGACTGTGAACTCCCTGAAGAACTTGCCAGGTTGTTAAAACAGGAGGAAAGGGTCATTCAACCGCATCAAGAGTCTATTGAAGTGATTAATCTCGGCACCGAGGACGTCAAGAGAGAAGTCAAGATAGAGGCTGCTTTGGAAGATAATGTGAAGAAGGCTGATTGAATTGCTGCAAGAGTATGTTGACATCTTCGCTTGGTCTTATCAGGACATGCCAGGGCTTGACACAAACATTATGGTACACCGTTTGCCTCTCAAAGAAGGTTGTCCTCCAGTCAAGCAGAAGCTCAGAAGAACAAGACCAGAGATGGTTGTTAAGATAAAGGAAGAAGTGCAAAAACAGTTGGATGCAGGGTTTCTAACAGTTACAAATTATCCGCCATGGGTTGCAAATATTGTTCCAGTACCTAAGAAGGATGGAAAGGTACGAATGTGTGTTGACTACCGGGATCTGAACAGAGCTAGTCCTAAAGATGATTTCCCATTACCTCACATCGATGTTTTGGTGGATAACACAACTCAGTTCTCGGTATTCTCCTGCATGGATGGCTTTTCTGGCTATATTCAAATTAAGATGGCACCAGAAAACATGGAGAAGACAACTTTCATAACCCCATGGGGCACCTTCTGCTACAAGGTGATGCCGTTTGGTCTGAAAAATGCTGGGGCAACATATCAATGAGCTATGGTAACTCTTTTCCATGATATGATTCATCATGAAATTGAGGTTTATGTTGACGACATGATTGCCAAATCTCAGACAGAAGAAGAACACTTGGTGAATTTGCAGAAATTGTTTGAGCGTTTGAGGAAATTCAAGCTGAGGCTTAATCTGAACAAGTGTACTTTCGGGGTGAGATCTGGAAAACTGTTGGGTTTTATTGTTAGTGAAAAAGGGATTGAGGTGGATCCGGCCAAAGTAAAAGCGGTACAAGAAATGCCTGAGCCAAGAACAGAAAAACAAGTCTGTGGTTTCTTAGGGAGGTTGAATTACATTGCAAGGTTCATCTCTCACCTAACAGCCACGTGTGAGTCAATATTCAAATTGTTGAGAAAAGATCAGGTTATCAGGTGGAATGATGATTATCAAAGGGCTTTCCAGAAAATAAAAGAGTATTTACAGAATCCTCCTATCCTTATGCCTCCAGTCCCAGGGAGACCGCTGATTATGTATTTGACAGTACTTGATAATTCCATGGGTTGTGTTCTCGGTCAACACGACGAGACAGGTAGGAAAGAACATGCCATCTACTACCTGAGTAAAAAATTCACAGATTGCGAGTCGAGATACTCAATGCTTGAAAAGACATGTTGTGCACTTGCATGGGCTGCTAAGCGATTGAGACAATACATGCTGACTCACACAACCTTACTGATCTCAAAAATGGATCCAATCAAGTATATATTTGAGAAGTCAACTCTCACCGGAAGGGTTGCTCGTTGTCAAATGGTACTGACAGAGTACGACATCCAGTATACATCCCAGAAATCCATCAAAGGGAGTATTCTGTCAGACTATCTTGCTCAGCAGCCGATTGATGATTATGAACCGATGAAGTTTGATTTTCCAGATGAAGACATCATGTTCCTCAAGATGAAAGACTGTGAAGAGCCAGTTGTTGAGGAGGTGTAACACCCCTTTTTCTACCCCAAATTATTTAGCATATAATCAGAGTAAATAAGCACGCATATAAAGAAAAGGGCGTCACATCGACGTTTTCGAAACTTAAAACTTTCAAAAACCAACAATACACCTGGTCATTCAAAATAACACATTTCACTCATCATGAATATTCAAGCAATATGCGATCGCAGCGGAAAATAAGGAATACTCATGTATTTCATAAAATGATCCATGTCCCATACCATGATCATCTCTCAATAATCACTCCAAACAAAATAAAACAATTATAACATAAAGCATATCAAAATAAAATAGAAGTTCAATACCACTAATCTACCCAGTGTTACACGACCAGAGCATTGACTCATTACCTAAATTCAAACTAAATACGGAAACTCTCCAGCTATTCTTGAGCAAGCTACCGTCCACCTACTCCAGCAATACTACTCTGTAGTATCTGCACGATACCCATGTAAAGGTAACATTCAAACAGAAAGGGTGAGAATTCCAAAATCATTATGAAATAGCATAATAAGGCACAATGAATTAAAACACAATTTAAGAATTCATCACACTTGGTATAATCACGTCAATAATATTAATCAACAATCATCTCACATATTTCAAACGTACATCGCATTCACATCAATACATGCATTCAATGATCATATAACTATCGACGACTCAATGCAAGACAATGTGACTCCATGCATGTGGTACCTCAATGTGAACTCAAAGTTTCACCGCTTTCCGATTCAATATCTAGAATCCAAGCCACGCTTCCGATCCGGACAAGACCAAAGCCCTACGTCTGTTTCCAATGAAGGATCACCATTTAAATACTACGCCTAATCCCAATTAAGGATTAACGCCTGCTACGTCTGTTTCCAATGAAGGATCACCGCTTAAATACTACGCCTAATCCCAATTAAGGATTAACGTCTGCTACGTCTGTTTCCAATGAAGGATCACCGCTTAAATACTACGCCTAATCCCAATTAAGGATTAACGTCTGCTACGTCTGTTTCCAATGAAGTCAACCATGCTATGAATGAATTCACACATACCAACACATACGCAATTAAGACCATCTATACTGTCTTAACATTTCACATATCACCATAACTCACAATTGGCACATATACACATCCATCACCCTAAATCATTCACAATTCAATAATGGTATACATACACATTCATACAATATATTATTCACCAATATAGGCCAATCATCAAATATGTACACATAGATTTCATTCCAAAACGCACACAACATTTAAATATCAATTTTTCATTTTCAAACAGTATTAACCGGTTAACACCCTGGGTTAATCGGTTAACGCAAAACAGAATGCGCTTCTTGGCAATTTTTAATAGTGTTAACCGGTTAACACCCTGGGTTAACCGGTTAACGCAAGACAGAATGTAATTTTTCAATATTATAACAGTGTTAACCGGTTAACGCCCTGGGTTAACCGGTTAACGCAAAACAGAATGCTGTTTCTGCGCTAACACGAAACAGAATGCAAATTTTCCCGCATTTTTCATCGTTGGAGGACTTCCGGACCTCCGATTTCGATTCCGTAAAAAGCTACACGTTCAGAAAATTATGACTCATCCAATTATATATTCATTCACAGTTTTAGCATAATTTAATCATCACAATTCAAAAGTATTTATCAAAACCTAATAATTCCAAAACCATGCCAATTAAGGATTTCAACCTAAATCATGTTCCTACCCATTAACCCAATTATACTAACCCATAATAATAAGGATTTCCCCCCTTACCTTGTCAATTTGATGGAAACCTTGACTCCTCTCGTTTTTCCTCTCCTATTTCTCTATTGCTTTCAGTGCTCAAGTGAATTGTAATTCTCACTTCCTTCCCTCTTACTATTTATAATAGTATTCTAGTTGGGCTTAAATCATCATATCCATCTAATTTAATCACTAGACCCAATAATACCTAATATTTAAATACCTCTATTTAAATTCAAATAATTAACCACTCACTCTGCACACCAATTTAATTAATTAATTCAATTATTTACTTATTTCTTATATCCACTAGATAATGAATTAATACACCAATTAATTAATTAACACTACACATAATTAAATAAAAATTATAATAATAATAGTATAGTAAATAAATACTTAAAAAAAAATTGGGCTGTTACAGGAGGGACCTGATCCAGATAAAAAGTGGACTTTAATGTTTGATGGGGATGTCAATTCCAAAGGAAGTGGAATTGGTGCTGTCATTACCACTCCGAAAGGTGCCCACATGCCTTTCACTGCTCGTCTGACTTTCGAGTGCACCAATAATGAAGCTGAGTATGAAGCATGTATCTTGGGTATTGAGCAAGCCATTGATTTGAGAATCAAGACTTTGGACATCTTCGGAGTTTCAACTCTAGTGATCAATCAAGTGAATGGTGATTGGAATACTCTCCAGCCTAATCTGGTCCCTTATAGATATTACACGAGAAGACTGTTGACCTTCTTCACAACAGTAAGGCTGTATCATATACCTCGTGATGAGAACTAGATGGCAGATGCTCTTGCTACTCTATCCTCCATGATCAAGGTGATTCGATGGAATCATGTTCCCAAGATCGATGTTATGCGCCTTGATAGAGCCACGTATGTGTTTGCTGATGAACTGGTAGTTGATGACAAGCCCTGGTATCACAATATCAAGTGCTTTCTGAAGAGTCAAGAGTACCCTGCAGGGGCATCCAACAATGATAGAAAGACTTTGAGAAGATTGGCAGGCAGTTTCTTCTTGAACAAAGACGATGTGATGTATAAGAGGAACTTCGACATGGTTTTGCTCAGATGCGTGGATAGACACGAAGCGGACATGTTAATGCAGGAAGTTCATGAAGGCTCCTTCGGTACTCATGCCGGTGGACATGAAATGGCTAAGAAATTGTTGAGAGTGGGTTATTATTGGATGACCATGGAATCTGATTGTTTCAAATATGCTCGGAAGTGTCATAAATGCCAGATTTATGCTGATAAGGTGCATATGCCGCCAAATCCTCTGAATGTGATGTCTTCGCCGTGGCTGTTTGCTATGTGGGGCATTGATATGATTGGAAATATTGAGCCGACTGCTTCCAATGGGCATCGCTTCATCCTTGTTGCCATCGACTATTTCACCAAGTGGGTCGAAGCAGCGTCATTTGCGAAGGTCACCATACATGTGGTTGCCCGATTCATTAAGAAAGAAATCATTTGTCGTTATGGGATTCCCGAAAGAATCATTACTGATAATGGTTCTAATCTCAATAACAAAATGATGAAGGAGTTGTGCAAGAACTTCAACATTCAACATCATAATTCTTCCCCTTATCGTCCTAAGATGAACGGTGTTGTTGAGGCAGCAAATAAGAATATAAAGAAGATTGTACAGAAGATGGTCGTTACGTACAGAGATTGGCATGAGATGCTACCATTCGCCTTGCATGGGCACCGCACTTCAGTACGTACATAGACCGGGGCAACCCCTTACTCCCTTGTGTATGGTATGGAAGCAGTCCTACCTGTTGAAGTGGAGATTCCTTCTCTAAGACTCCTGCTGGATGTCAAGTTAGATGAAGCTGAATGGATTCAGACAAGGTTCAATGAGTTGAGTCTTATCGAAGAGAAGCGAATGGCAGCCATTTGTCATGGGCAGTTGTATCAAAGTCGGATGAAGAGAGCCTTTGATCAGAAAGTGCGTCCTCGATGCTTCCAAGTCGGAGATTTGGTGTGAAAAGGATCCTTCCTCCTCAGACAGACCACAGGGGCAAGTGGACTCCTAACTATGATAGACCATATATTGTCACCAAGGTTTTTGATGGTGGAGCCTTAATGCTTGCAACTATGGATGGTGAAGACTTCACTTCCCCTGTGAACTCAGACGCAGTTAAAAAATTCTTCGCGTAAAATAGACCCGCTGGACAATAAAAAAAATAGTCCAGGCAAAAATGGGCATCCTGGCGAACACAAAAAAAATGAAAAAGGTTCGGGAAAAAGTTAGGGATTAAAAATGAAAAGATTGTACACCCGGTAAGTTGAAAACCTGAAAAGGCAACTTAGGCAAAAATGGGTATCCCGGTGGATTGAAAACCCGAAAGGGCGATCCAGGTAAAAGTTAGGGATTAAGCGAATGACTGCATTCTGAGTAGTTCTGAATCTCATCTCGTGTCGATAACTGGAAACTTCCGAAGGATAGGAAACAACCCAATCACCTTTTTTTAGAAAGCTGATCATCTGGAGGATCTTGAAGACGAGCGAGTCATAGCAGAATTGGAACCCGATAGAAATCCATTTCACATTGCCATTAGATTAATTTCTGTTTTTTATCTTTTGTGCAATTACCTCTTTCCAGGGATTGCTTCCTGATTTAAATTCCTATACAGAGGTCATTCAATCAATAAAATCATGTCATTTAGTATATCTCTGTGTTCATTTTCATTTTACTGTTTTGTTTGCAAAAATGATGTCCGAATTTTTGATAAACATTGCATCATGAAACATAAGAGCTTTACATGTACATGCTCAATAAACATTTAAAATTGTTGTAAATTTTGAGTGCCTTGGATCATCTATTCAGAACAGGAACACTCGGGGCATTTCCTTAAGATTCCTAGCAGATGATCGCGATAATTTTTCTTCAACATTTGGTATTTGGTATCTTATCCCTACAAAGCTGGTCCAAGCATTGGATTCTCCAATCCCCAGCAGGTTCTCACTACGGTATTTCCCCAAGCATGTGTTTCAGACTATACACTCCCCAGTAGAGTTGACAGTGTCAGATTATACATTCACCAGCGGAGTTGACAGTGTCAGACTGTATTTCCCCAGCGGAGTTGACAGTGCCAGACTGTATCTTCCCAGCAGAAGCGACTACTCCTCAGAGTTCGATGCCAGATCGATGATCTCGATGCTAGATCCATGGTTTATTTCCTTGAAGTAGAATCTTGGTACAGTATCGGTGTTTGCTTCCCTTGCTGAGTCGTCTCTCGTAGATTCCGGTTGCTAGAACCACTGTCGTTTTCCTCAGCAGCAAGCTTTCAATGCCATTCTCTCCCCAGTCAGAGTATCGGTATTTTATTATTGCGAGAACACCACGTGGCCGGTCATTTCCCCACAGAGTTCATTGTGCTGTGTATCTCCAACAGCATTACCAGGGTCCAGAAGATTGTGGTCATTTCCCCAGCAGGATTCCTTGCCTCGGCTTGGCGTTCTCTCTAACCTAGCATTTCGCGTCCCTGCATGTAGAATCATATCGCATTGCATCCTCCCAAATCGCATAGTATTTCCATTTTCATGGAGCATTACGCCATTGAAAAATTCAAACATACGCATGCAAAGCATATCCCAAGTGATAAGCCAAAAGTTTATTTCCAGTACTTAGACTGAAGTTTGTTCATGACTTATCCTTATTATTCCCAGCAGGGGTCGTTGGCCCACGCGCTGCCTGAATTATCATCTTCCCTATTTTTGCCGATACTAACAGGCATGAAAGTTTTTCGGTATTCAGACCGAAGTGGCATTCAGGCCAATTTTTCGATATTCAGATCGAAGAAGTTTCCGACGTTCAGGTCGACGCAACTTGTGGCATTCAGGACCGTTTTCCGGTATTCAGACCGAAGTGGCATTCAGGCCAGTTTCCAGTATTCAGACCGAAGTGGCATTCAGGCCAGTTCCCCGATGTTCAAATCGAAGAAGTTTCCAACGTTCAGGTCGATGCAACTTGTGGTATTCAGGCAAGTTTCCGGTATCCAGACCGAAGTGGCATTCAGGCCAGTTTCCGGTATCCAGACCAAAGTGGCATTCATGCCAATTTTCCGGTATTCAGACCGAAGTGGCATTCAGGCCAGTTTCCCGGTATTTAGACTGATGTTTGATAATCTCGTATCTTCTGATGCTCAGATCGAAGTCATTTCCAGTATTCAGATTGATGAGCGACATTCAGGCCATGGTATTTCTGTGCTACCATTTATTTTGGTATTCAGGCTAACATTCTTTTTCGGTGCTCAGACCGACTCTCACCGTACCAGACAGATTATTTGTTGATGCTCAGATCAAGACCACCTCTTTGCCGATTCTGACAGGCATTGTTACTTCATTATTTCACTTTAGTGTAAATTTTCGAGCTTTTATCGTATTCAATCCCTTGATACCTCGAAAGTGAGAAAGCCTTTGCTATCTTCCTTTCGGGACTCCAGTTGATTGAATAGGGGCAGCTGTAATACCCCAAAATTTACCCTCCATTTTTTTTCCTGGAAGCATGGGATTATGTTTCACACTTCATTAGCATCATACTAGGTCATACTCATTGCATACTGCATTAGTGACATGGAAATCAGGTTTTGATTGATCACTCCTTAACAGAAGGAGCCCACACAAAGCAAGATTGAGAATTGGACTTCATCCTCTAAGTATACAAGTCTCAAGGGTCTCAGGGGGTCCAAGTATCTTATTATGGTCCTCAGTTCATCAGTGAAGGGTTCAGAGCCATCAGAGTGTTCATCTAGATTTAATCAAGAAATTAGGGTTTCATGGCTACCTGCAACAGGCAATGCTTTGTTGGAAGTAGAGGAGCTTATCCATGTCATGTTTGGCGAGGCATCTTGGCCTAGGAAGATTCACAATTATCTCAGAAAGATCCATTGGCAAGCAGTGCAATCAGTTCTTGATCATTTTGCCCTAAAATTAGGGTTTGGTATAAAATCAGTTTATTTCTGATTCTTTGAGTGAGACTATTTTCCATGGCCTTCCATATGTCCACAAGGGTCTACATACAAAAAATCAGCTCTTTATTTGAGCCAGAGGTGCTTCAATTGATCACTGGAATCAGGAATTAGACAGTTTGGGAAAAGTCAACTGTGGGGCCAGAAAAGTCAACTCCTGACATTTTGAGAGTGGAATCTCAAAATTCATGCCTAGGGTAGCCTACATGTGAAATTTGATCAAGTTTGGATCTTGGATTCATCATTTAATCAGGAATTGGAAAAGTTACTTAATTTGGAAATGGTTGACTTTCCATTTAAGGCAAGTTTTCATGATTGTTGCACTCATTTTAAGCCCATTTTCCATCAAGATAAGAGCTTCATTTGAAACTTTCTCCAACATGAAAGTTGTTCATCTTGTTCCAAGCTTTCTATAGATATAAAGTTTGCTCCATTTGGATCAAGATTGAGAAAGTTATGCTTAGTCAAAGTGAGACATTTTTTTAGGACACTTAAAAATTTCTAAGTCCAAAAATCTGCAAAGTTTGTCAAGGCTTCATGGCCAGTTTACTTGCACTTCAAGGCATCATTTGTAAATAGTTTCTTCACAACAATTGTACCTTGCCATGTCCTCTTTCACATCCTTTTGGAATCATCTCATTTGGATTCATGGTTTGAGAAATACATTCACCTAAAGTTGGCATCATGACTTGATTTTCTAGGCAGATTTTGGGCCAAACTGGCCCCACCATTTTGCAGTTGTGAGACTTGAACTTGAGGACCATTTTTCACCTCCTTCCATTCATCATTTCAACTTGTTCTCAACATGAAATATGTTATGCTCCATGAGGTCTTGCTACTGTTTGCATTATTTCACCAATTGGTAGCTTGATCGTCAAGTTACATGGCCATAAAGTCACCACCTTGGAATGGATTTCTTGCTTGCCAAGCCATGCTACAAACCAAGTCACGTTTTGCTACCTCATTTTGGGCCTTGCAGCAATATGTCCATTCATTTAAACTTTTCCAAATAACACAAACCTAATACACCTCACTTTGCATTATGAACATCATGGAGTTCTAAGCCCATTAGGACATTTAACCTACATATTTAAAAGATGCAAACCCTAAACCTAAGAGAAGGCATTGGTGAATTTTCGTGGCAAGCAAGGCAAGGTAACCATCTTACTTCATCTCCATGGCCATTATTTTCCTCATGCCCATGCTTGTTTACCATGCTCATCATTGTCTCATTACTGTTTTGCCATGCTAATCATATGTCCATGTTTGTTTCATCATCATTACCATGCCAATCATGCTTGTGTTCTTGTTATTGGTTTATGTTGAATTTTTTGCCCTAGCCCGTGTCCATGTTGACATCTTGTGGTCAACTTTTCTCCATGTTCAAGTCATCATTTTACTCAAACAAGGATACCATGATAATCTACACATTTTGTACTGGAATTTTGGTTTTTATTTCGTGTCATTTGGTGCCCTATGGTGGTTGCATTATTGAGTGGAAGATTGAAGAAATCCACTGTTTTTTTTCACATTTTTGTGGCTGCATGGCTAGGGTTTGTCTTCATGAAGAAGACGATGATGTGGCACCCTAATAGCCCTTAGATCCAATGCTCTTGTTTTAATCCTGGTCGTGCATAACTATTTTGTCTTTTAGTCACTTAAGTGACCCTGACCAATTGATACCATGTTGACATATTTTTTTAAATTAAAATGTTATTTAATTAGTGTCACGCTGGGTTTATTTAATTGTTTGGACTGGGCCAGCGCTGTTGCTTTCCACACCTCCCTTTCAGGGCCCATCAACACCAATCCATTTATTTTCATTTTCTTTTTCAATTCACATTTATTTTTCTGTTGTGATTTTAATTATTTTAAAATATTTTATTTATTCATAAAAATGTCCAAAAATATTTTTCATATTTCTTAATGTCTTATTTAATTTTATTTAATTTTTATTTTTGTATTTATTTAATATTAACATTTTATTTTAATTATTTATTCTAAATGGTCCATTTTAACACACATTTTTTTCTTGATTTTATTTTGATGACTTAAAACTATTTTTAGCATTTGATTTTGGGGATGAAGGTTGACCAATGTCCCATGGTCAACCTAACCTTTTCTTGGAATTTTATTTCCCATTTTCAATTTATTTTGGATTTATTTTTGACCTAGTTTGGTTGTTTGACTTTTAATTTGACTTCTGTTTCATTTTAATTAATTCGCATACCAATTTTAATTATTTTTAAAATCTTTTTGGGGGATGAAGATGTCCTGACCCCACCTTGTTTAGTTTAATTTTTCATAATTTTCTTGACTAATTTGCTATTTATTTGATAATTATTAAGTTGACTTGAATTTTCATTTGACTTTCTTATGATCGATGTTTGACTTAGGGATTGCTTATGGAAACTGAAGAGATCTTTTGATCCTCCTTTGTTCATCTCATATGCCATGTATTAGAGGCCTTTCATCTTGATTTTATTTGGTCCTTACCTCATTGTCTGATTAAATTATTCAGTGACCCCTTTGTGTGCATATTTTCATCTGTCTGATTCATCTGTTATCTTTTGCACTTGTTTCTTTCATCCATGCTTTCTATTGCTTGATTGTTTAACATGTTCATACTTCCCATGCATTGTCTAATGTTCCATTATTTCATTCTTTGATTCTCTGATTTGATTATACCCTGTTAACTTATCTGATTTGTTTGATAACTGTTGCCTACTTGTATGATGTATGTGACATATATTCTTATTGTTTGATTGCCATGAACAATCCCCATTCATAACAAATGTACCCCTCTCCCATGAAGTGTATAATGTTTATTCTTTCATTCTTTATTCATCTGTTAATATAAGAATTAAAACGAACATTCGATAATCATTTCAAAACAAGATCAAAAGCTCGATCCAACGTCGAGTAATCAATTTCAAAATTTAATAGAACCAGCACGTATTCATCCATCCTTTTGTAAGTCGATTGCTTCATACATCACCATTTCTCTTGTAAGTCGATTGCTTCAGACATCGCCATCTACCTGTAAGTCGATTGCCTCTGGCATCGTCATCTACCCTTATCCTTGGCTCCTCTCCTTGCTCCATCCGTCGACTCTTGTTCCGTTTAGATAGAACCCTTTGTTTGATAACATAGGTAGAATTCCCTTATTCTTTGCATGCTAACATTAGGTAGATGTTCCCCACTGTAAATCCTAACACATAGGTCCACATTGCATGACAACTCTAGGGCAGAGCTTCCCCACTTTTTAGACCTTCAGTGCATCTCCGATCTTGTTGCATGTCAATCCGTTCTATTACAAAGAGGTAACTACCTAAGACTCGATTCAGCGAGCTGTGACACCTACTGCTAGGATGTTGAACACATTGCCCACTCTCCTTTGACACAGTTGGTGTCCCCTTTTGTAAGTCCATGTTCAGATGGAAATCCTTAACCCCTAGTTAGGCGAACTATGACAACTCTGATTCTCATGTTCAGATGAGATACGTAGGAACGAGACGCGATGTCTTGCCGAGTTTGACTGACAACTAACAACTAATAACTAATCCTTGCTTGCTTTCGCCCTTGCTGCGATTATTTTCTCTCGCCCTCGTTGCGATCGAGACCTTCCCTTTCTCTTGCCCTAGTTGCAATCGAGACCCTTGTTCCCGTAGTTAGCCGAACTACGTTTTGCTCTGATTCTCATTCCAGATGAGATACGTAGGCATAAGACGCGATGTCTTACCGAGCACACTTCTCTTTAGCCTATAGGTAGCCGAGCTATGAAGACTCTGATTCTCATGCCCAGATGAGATACGTAGGCAGTGGATGCGACATCCTTGCGAGTCATTTCCTTTTGACCCTCCTTTAGTAAATAGTACATTAGATATACCTACACCCTTTAGACTAGAACAATAAGAGTGGATCCCGTAGAGTACTACGGATGCGTAGGGGTGCTAATACCTTCCCTTCGCATAATCGACTCCCAAACCCAAGATTTGGTTGCGAGACCTTGTCTTTTCCTTTTTTCTTCAGGTTTTCTTTGACCGTTTCCTTTCCCTCATTTGGGATAAATAACGAACGGTGGCGACTCTTCTGTTTTCTTTTTTCGCCGGTTGTTTTTTTCCGCCTCAGTTGCGAAATTTTTTACCTTTAATAATCATCGATTTAAGTTTTGAACCTTAAAACCCCCCTTATTTTTATTCATTTGGTTATAACATTCAAGAGTCATTGTGATACGATATTCGAGTGTCGCTTCCGTTTTACTACACTTTTAAACTCGTTTTTGACCCGTGTGCGACAGCGGATCAAATAACAATTATTATTATTATATTAATTAAATAATAATATTATTTAAAATAAATAACAATAATAAATTATCATTAATATTTTAATAATATATGTTAAACCATGATAACGACTATCATGATAGAAACTGTAACATTCAGTACTTGAAACATGGTTTATATCATATAATATGATAAGAACATGTTAAGATCTTGATGACTAGAAACACTTATTTTTCATTAGCCATTTGTTATTTCCTTGTTATTACGGGCAGACACGGTAACTTGCTCTTTTCCATATTTTTCATTACACACACAATAAGTTGCCCGTTTTTATAAACGTATACCAAATTATTCAAAAAAATAATAATAAAAATTATTATTATATTAATTAAATAATAACATTATTTAAAATAAATAACAATAACAAATTATTATTATTATTTAAATAATATATATTAAACCATGATAACCATTATCATGATAGAAAGTGGTAACATTCAGTACTTGAAACATGGTTTATATCATATAATATGATAAGAATATATTAAGACCATGATGACTAGTAACACTTACTTTTCATTAGCCATTTGTTATTTCCTTGTTATTACCGGGAGGCACGGTAACTTGCTCTTTTCCATATTTTTCATTACACGCACAATAACTTGCCCTTTTGTAATAATAACAATTATTATATAAAAAATATTACTTAACGATGTCGGTATTCCTTTTCATTACAATTATTATTATTATTATTATTATTAATATTATCATTATTATTATTATTATATAAAAATTTGAAATCCTTAAAGCACAACTCTTGTACCATTATAAACCCCGATTTTATAACTCTTGACAATACAACTCTTGTACCGTCATATGAAGCTTTCAAAATGGAGGATGATGAAATAATTGAGAACACGTTCTCAAGGTTTCAGAATCTAGTTACAGGACATGAGGTTTTGGATAAAGGTTACTCTATTGTAGATCATGTTAAAATTAAAAACATTATCAGAAGCTTACCTAAGAGATGAAGGCCTATGGTAACTGCGCTGAAGATTTCTATGTTAGATTAATATATATATATATTATATATATATATAATATATATATAATATATATATATATATATATATATATATATATATATATATTGATCCTATGTTCCTGATATCAAAAGAACAATAAGATCAATAAAACAAAATGCGGAAATAGAATTAGAGGTTTTACCTCCAACCATTGTTGCAGTGTTATGAGTGCACTGCCTTTGATTCTTCCAAGCTCTTGCTCTCTCAATATAGATGGTGTATTTCTTTTCTGATGAGAGAAAGCTTTAGGGACCAAAGACTATTTATAGGCTTGACTCTACCATCAAGAATTTAAAGCCATTAAAACTCATTACCACCCAATTAAATGGTCATATCAATTTACATTAAAACCAAAATAAATCATACCCTTTTGAGAACCAAAATCCCAAAACTATGGATCACATTAAAATTGGTTTTTTATTATTAATAATTATTATAATAAAAATAAGAAACCGTTACATTCTCCCACTTGGTCCATAGAACTGATTATTGGCATAAATGAGTCATGGAAAACTTACTCAAGAAATAAATATGTGAATCATAGAGATAGTCCCCCTAAAAGCGAGTAGTCTCATCTATGTATTACAACATGTCAATTTTCAAGTATATATTTGTAATGTGGTAACTAACTTGATGAATAAACCAATGTTTACTCTTGGTCCAGATGTAACATATTTTCTCAAACTGATGTGCGCATGAAAATGAGAAAACATCACAATATAAGAGTTTTATTAATAAACTGTATGTATACAATCATAAGGAGGACCCAAGTCCCATGTTCTCTACATGATCCTTAAATTTTATTGGTGGCATGCCCTTGGTCAAAGGATCAGCGATCATTAAGTCAGTACTAATGTGATTAATAACTACTATTTTATCTTTAACTCTTTCTCTAATGACTAAATACTTTATGTCGATGTGCTTGCTTCGACTTCCACTTTTATTGTTCTTAGCCATAAAGACAGTTGCTGAATTATCGCAAAAAAACTTCAGAGGTTTAGAAATAGAATCCATGATTCTAAGCCCAGAAATAAAACTCTTAAGCCATACACCATGAGAAGTAGCCTTAAAACAGGAGACAAACTAGGCTTCCATAGTAGAAGTAGAAACCAAGGTTTGCTTAGTACTTCTCCATGAAATAGCTCCATCAACCATCATAAAAACATATCCTGATGTTAATTTGCAAGAATCAACACAACCAGCAAAGTCGGAGTCTGAATAGCCGATGACATCAAGATTGTCCGTCTGCCTATACATTAACATGTAATCTTTTGTTCCTTTAAGATATCTCAACACCTTATTTGCAGCTTTCTAGTGATCCATACCTG
The DNA here is from genome assembly GCF_024323335.1 of Lathyrus oleraceus. Lineage (NCBI taxonomy): Eukaryota > Viridiplantae > Streptophyta > Magnoliopsida > Fabales > Fabaceae > Lathyrus > Lathyrus oleraceus. The sequence goes on from NC_066584.1 coordinate 408,376,910, forward strand.
GATTACTCTGATATCTTCCTAAGACTCCAACAACAAATGCAATGTCGGGCCTTGTGCATACTTGAGCATACATAAGACTTCCAACAACAGAAGCATATGGAATGTTCTTCATTTGTTCCCGCTCAAAATCATTCTTAGGGCATTGATTCAAATTAAATCTATCGCCCTTGACAATGGGTGTAACACTTGGTGAACAATCTTTCATTCTAAATCTCTCTAAAACTTTATTGATGTAGGTTTCTTGTGATAGACCCAAAATTCCTCGAAGTCTATCTCTGTGGATCTTAATGCCAATGATATAAGATGCCTCACCCATATCCTTCATATCAAAGTTTTTAGAGAGGAATTGTTTCACCTCGTGTAGAAAACCTTTATCATTGGTTGCAAGTAGTATGTCATCCACATACAAAATGAGAAAACAAATTTTACTCCCACTGACCTTCTAGTATATACATTGATCCATGGGGTTTTCAATAAACCCAAATGAGGACATCGTTTCATGGAATTTAAGATACCATTGACGAGAGGCTTGTTTTAACCCATATATAGATCTCTTAAGCTTGCAAACCAAATGCTCACCACTATTAGAAGATAAACCTTCAGGTTGTTTCATATAAACCTCCTCCTCTAAATCACCATTAAGAAAAGCTGTTTTCACATCCATTTGATGCAACTCAAGGTCAAAATGTGCAACTAATGCTAAGATGACACGAAGAGAATCTTTCTTAGATACAGGAGAAAAAGTATCAGTGTAATCGATTCCCTCCTTTTGAGTAAATCCCTTAGCAACGAGTCTGGCCTTGTATCTCTCAATGTTGCCTAATGAATCTTTCTTGGTTTTAAAGACCCATTTAAAACCAATGGCCTTTGCCCCATTAGGTAACTCTACAAGATCCCATACGTCGTTGTTTTTCATGGAATTCATTTCATCATTCATGGCATCATACCACAAATTTGACTCTTTGCAACTCATGGCTTATCTAAAGCTCTCAGGATCATTCTCAGCTCCAACATTATAGTCAGATTCTTGTAGATACACAATGTAATCATTAGGAATAGATGATTTTCTTGTCCTAGTACATCTTCTTAATGTTTGATCAACATTTTCTTGTGGATCTTGTTGTTCAACTAATTGTTCATCATCTTGATGACCAACTTGATTTACTGGATCATCAGTAGCTTGTGGAGTCTCGATGATTGGTTGATCAACATCCATTTGAACTTTAGGGATGTTGTAAATAGTAACCAATCTATTAATTGAAGTGGAAGGTTCATACTCTATATGATCATGCACAAAAATTCAATTTTTGATTTGATCACTCCCACTAGTCAAATGATTTTCAAGAAACTTTGCATTTCTTGACTCCACAATCCTAGTTGTATGAGATGGCCAATAAAATCTATAACCTTTAGACCTTTCGGCATATCCAATGAAATACCCACTAATGGTCCTCGGATCTAGTTTCTTTTCTTGTGGGTTATAAATCCTCACCTCAGACGGACATCCCCAAACGCGCATATGTCGTAAGCTCGACTTCCATCCTTTAAATAACTCAAATGGTGTCTTTGGGACAGCCTTGGATGGAACCCGGTTTAGAATATACACAACCGTCTTTAGTGCTTCATTCCATAATGATTTAGGAAGATTAGAGTTACTAAGCATACTCCGTACCATGTTCAATAATGTTCGGTTTCTTCTTTCTGCAACACCATTTTGGTTCAGAGAACCGGGCATGGTGTATTGGGTAACAATCCCATGTTCTTGAAGAAACTTAGCAAATGGACAAGGTGCTTGTCCACTCTCAGTGTATCTACCATAGTATTCACCACCCCGATCTGATCTCACTATCTTTATTTGTTTTCCACACTGGTTCTCAACTTCAGCCTTAAAGGCTTTGAAGGCATCCAATGCTTCATATTTATTGTTAAGCAAATAAATATTCATATATTGTGAGTAATCATCTATGAAAGTGATGAAATATATCTGACCATATGCATCCATATCAGGACAACATATGTCTGTATGAATTATTTCTAATATACTTGAACTTCTATTGGCACCTTTCTTAGACATGTTGGTCTGCTTTCCCTTAATGCAGTCAACACAAGTTTCAAAGGCAGGAAAATCTAGAGTATTAAGTACCCCATCTTTTACTAACCTTTTAATTCTCTCTATGGAGATATGTCCTAATCTTCGATGTCATAACATAGAAGAATTCTCATTAATATTACACCGCTTAGTGCCAGTTTGAACATTCATTGAACTATAAATGGATTCGATTTGTAAATTAATACGATAAAGACCATCAGACAATATACCATTCCCAACATATTCCGAATTATAAAATAATTCAAACAATGTATCTTTAAAATTAAAGGAATATCTAAAAGGTACAAGTCTAGAAACTAAAATCAAGTTTGGTGAGAAACTTGGTACATAAAAGGTCCTTTCTAATTTCAAAACAAAACCATTATTCAAAATTAAATTGCAAGTTCCAATAGCTTCCACATGTGAGCCCATCCTGCTTCCTGATAGGACAGTTCGCTCACTTCCCACTGGCTTCCTTAGGTTTTGCATACCCTGTAAGGAATTTGTTATATGGATTGTTGATCCAGAATCAATCCACCAGGTGTTAATATTAACATCGGTCATATTAGATTCATAACAAACAAATGAGAATAAATTATCCAGGGAATTCCTTCTTCATGTGTCCTCCCTTTTTACAGAAGTAACACTTTGCTTCTTTCTTGTTATCACCTTGCGGTGGTATTTTGAATTTCCCTTTCTGATTGGCTTGTGACTTGTCAGTTTTGAAAGCTTTGTTCTTCCTGCGAGTTCTTGCCAGCAATGCACTCTCACTCTATTCCATTACAAGCCTTTCTTCTTCCTGAACACACATGGTCATTAATTCATTGATTGACCATTTGTCTTTATATGTATTGTAGGAGATCTTGAAAGGCCCATACTCAGACAGAAGAGAGTTCAGAATATAGTGCACCAGGAAGGAGTCAGACATATCAACCTCAAGTTTCTTAAGTTGAGCTGAAATGTCACGCATTTTCATTATGTGCTCACGCACACCTTTCACACTGGGGAGTCGGTAGGAGGAAAATTTCATAATTAATGTGCTTGCCAAAGCCTTTTCAGAAGTGACGAACTGTTCGTCAATGGCTTTCAGCAAATCACAAATATTCTCATGTTGATCGATAGAACCATGTATTCTACCTGTGATCTTAGTCTTAATGAACATCACATTGAGCCGATTGGATCTCTCCCACCGATCATATAGTGCGATTGCAGCTGGAGTACTTTCATTTGTAATTGCAGGTGGTTCGTCTTTCCTAATAGTATAATCTATGTCCATCCATCCTAGATGGAGGAGAATTCTTTCCTTCCACACCTTATAGTTATCTCCTCTGAGCTCGGGAATATCACATCGGATATCAGAAAAATTAGCAGGTTGAGAAGCTAAAAAGATAAACAAAATTGATGTCAAAATTTGAGGCATAAATATTATCCAAATTGTATATATTATCAATATAAACATACCATAAAATAGATCTTGCAACATAAAAATTTCCTGTGGGCTAAATTTTAATGTAAGAAGATAAAAAAAATTGCGATAAATTTTTCAAACCTCACACTTTATGTGCATGATATAATTTTGTTTTTCTATCCAAAATTAATACTTTATGATAAAACTATCAAATTATGTACCAAATCATAATTCCTGTGGGCAAGTTATAAAAATATTTTGACATTTTATCCTAATTAATCATACAAATATAATAAAAATTCCTGTAGGATAAAATTCATTATACCACGTATAATTAATTACAATTTTATGTCTAATATTTTATGTGATCTCAAAACTTTTAAAAAAATAATCTCAATTAATTTAAGGATGCTGTGGCTATTCCAAATTAATCAAAATTATAACGATCACTAGACATAGTAACTCAATTATATGAGAGAACAAAATTAAATAAATAAGATCTCTTATACAAATGTTTAACAAAGCAGCCCAGCGGTAACATTCATGAATGCCATGAATATGGAAGAACCATTCAAAAAAAAGGCAGAGGCAGTAGAGGCTATGATACCAAATGTTAGATTAATATATATATTGATCATATGTTCCTGATATCAAAAGAACAACAAGATCAATAAAACAAAATGCGGAAATAAAATTAGAGGTTTTACCTCCAGCCATTGTTGTAGTGTTGTGAGTGCTCTTGCTCTCTCAATATAGATGATGTATTTCTTTTCTGATGAGAGAAAGTTTTGGGGATCAAAGACTATTTGTAGGCTTGATTCTACCATCAAGAATTTAAAGCCATTAAAACTCATTACCATCCAATTAAATGGTCATATCAATTTACATTAAAACTGTTGGTTCTTGTGTTGGCAGCAATTTTGGTAAAACCTAGAGTGTTCACAAGATGTCACATGTGTTGTCTTAACATAAGATATCATGTACCTGCTGGATGTTTAAAATGTAATTATGCATGATTTTTCCAGGATGTCAGACCCGATGTCATGACATTTGTATACAGAACATTCAGTCTGAATGTTATGTATTATGTGATTGTGTTTTTAATGCAAATCTATGTATGATTGAAGATATGATTTATATGCACATTCAATCATTAATTACAACTAGATTTACTTATTTTCCAAAGAGATCTAATCAGCTGTCATAAGAAGATTTGAATGGAAAATAGTTTTAGGGTTTTATGATGTCCAAGCCCAACCAAATGCTTATATAAAAAGGACATGGAAAACTTTATTTGTTACACAAGAAATAAAGAATGAAATATTGAGAGAGAATAAGGGTTTTAGTCTTGTGTGGTCGTGTAAATTGTAAGCCATTCAATTCATCCATAGATGATTGAATTGGTTTGATTTTTGAGTTGTAATTTGTCACTCAAAGCTTTTAAGCATGAGTGTGTGTCTACTTGATTGAAGCTGCTAAGTAAGATCAAGTGTGTGTCTTTGAAGAGTGTCTTCTTTTCATTGTAATTCTTGTTTATATCACTGGTTTGATTGAGGGGGAATGAGTGGGATCTCATATCTAAGAGTTCTTAGGTAGAAGTCACACGGGTAGAGATTAGGTGAGAAGACTGTAACTTGTGTTGTTTACTGAGAGTCTTTGAACTGATTCTATTTTAATGGATTTCCTTCCTGGCTTGGTAGCCCCCAAACGTAGGTGAGTTTGCACCGAACTGGGTTACAATTGCTTGTGTCTCTTGCATTATTGTTCTTTATCTTTTATCCAGTTTGTATTGTTCAGATATTAGTGTCGTGACATTATCTTCGACATCTCATATCTGATACTAGAATTTCAATTGGTATCAGAGTAGGCATCCTGCTCTGGTTCTGGGTGAGATCCAGGGACGATACTTTCTGGTACTATGGAGAGAGATGGAGGATCTGTTCACAGACCACCTATTTTGGATGGATCCAACTATGGCTACTGGAAACCTCGAATGGTAACCTTCCTAAAATCTCTGGATAATAAGGCTTGGAAGGTTGTGTTAATAGGTTGGGAACATCCAGTTGTAACCAAGGATGTGGAAGCTACTACTGATAAGAAGGCTGAAGAAAAATGGATCAAGGAGGAGGAGGATTTAGCCATTGGGAACTCTAAAGCATTGAATGCTATATTCAATGGTGTAGATAAGAATATCTTCAGATTGGTAAACAACTGTGAAGTGGCTAAAGATGCTTGGGATATTCTCAAAACCACTCATGAAGGCATCTCTAGAGTGAAGATGTCTAGACTGCAGCTGCTCACTACCAAGTTTGAAAATTTAAGGATGAAAGAAGATGAAAATATTCATGAATTTCATATGAATATCCTTGAAATTGCTAATGCCTCAGGAGCCCTGGGTGAGAAGATGTCAGATGAAAAATTAGTGAGAAAAATACTCAAGCCACTCTCTAAGAGATTTGCCATGAAAGTGACAGCCATAGAAGAGTCTCAAGACATTTCCAATATGAGAGTTGATAAGCTAATTGGATCCCTTCAAACATTTGAGATGGGAATGGGTGATGGATCTGAAAAGAAAGACAAAAGCATAGCCTTCATGTCAAACACTGAGGAGGAAGAGGAGGAAAGTGGTCAAGATATTGATGAAGATCTAGCAAATGATGTTGCAATGCTGGGAAGACAGTTCAACAGACTTCTGAAAAAGATGGATGTAAGATCTAAGGCTAATGTCAAGAACATCGCATCTGACATCAGTAAATCCAACAATGCTGGAAGAAGAACAAGGTCAGATGGAAAGCCCAAAGAAGGAAAAGGAGTTCAATGCCATGAATATGATGGGTATGGACACATTAGAACTGAATGTGGGACCTACCTCAAAAAACAGAAGAGGAGTCTTGCTGCCACTTGGTCTACTGAAAGTGAAACAGAAGAGTCTGCAAATCTTGTAACTGCCTTGACTGGAAGATGGGGTTCTGATGATGAAGTAACCTTTGAAGAGTTGGCCACTACCTACAGAGAGTTGTGCCACAGAAGTTCAGAAGTGTGTCAACAAGTTGAAAGCCAGAAGAAAGTGATAGCACAGCTGGAGAATGAGAAAGCAGAACATTTGGAAACCATCTCCAAGTTGAAGACTGAAGCAGTATTCTTGAATTCTAAACTAGATGAGATGACCAAGTATGTAAGAATGCTGAACAATTGATCTGACACCTTAGACAAAATTCTCCAGACTGGACAAATAACAGGAGACAAGTCTAGCATTGGGTTCAATGAATCTAAACCTGAGTGCAGCCACACTGGTAGCAAATCAAAGCTCAAACCCAAGTGCAGTCACACTGGGAGCAAACCAGAGATGTCAAATCATATGTCACAACATCATAAAGAAAGACAACAGAAAGGGAAAAATCAAAGATAGAGATGTCACTACTGTGGAAAATTTGGCCACATAAAACCATTATGCTATAAGTTGTATGGCTATCCTAGTCCCTCTCATCATCAACCTAAACCCAAACATCACAGACATGTCAACAAAAAATAGTGGGTTCCTAGGACTGATGTTACAAGTCTGATAGCTCAGACTTCCTTCAGAGTTTCAGCCAAAGAAGATTGGTATTTTGACAGTGGGTGCTCCAGACACATGACTGGAAACAAAAACCTGCTAACTGGCCTTCATCCTCATGCCATCAGTTATGTAACCTTTGGTGATGGAGAAAAGGGTGAAATTAAGGGAATTGGTAAGCTCAACTGCCTTGGAGTTCCTAATCTTGACAATGTTCTACTTGTTAAAGGACTGACTGCAAACCTAATAAGCATCAGTCAACTATGTGGCCAAGGTCTAACTGTAAACTTCACCAAAACTGAATGTCTGATTACTAACAAAGAAAATGAAGTGATCATGAAAGGAGTCAGGTCTAAAGACAACTGCTACACGTGGAGCTCTCAAGAAACTAGTTATTCTTCAATGTGTACTTTAGCCAAAGAAGAAGAAGTGAAGATATGGCATCAAAGATTGGGCCATCTGCATCTTAAAGGTATGAAGAGGATTATATCTGTTGAAGCTGTTAGAGGAATTCCCAACCTGAAAATTGATGAAGGAAAAGTCTGTGGGGAATGTCAGATTGGAAAACAGACAAGGATGTCACACCCGAAGCTCAGACATGACACCACTTCCAAAGTATTGGAACTCCTCCATATGGATTTGATGGGACCCATGCATGTGGAAAGCCTTGGTGGGAAGAAGTATGGGTATGTAGTGGTGGATGATCAACAAACTGATGTCACAGACGATGTTGAGACATCTCCAAATGACCCCCTAGCTGATTTCTCAGACAAAAATAATGAGAGTGAACCTCCTCAAGCTGAACTTTAAGATGACAAAATCAACAAGGGACCCTCCATCAGGATTCAGAAGGATCATCCCAAAGATTTCATTATAGGAGACCCAAATAAAGGGGTCACAACTAGATCAAGGGAAGTGATCTCACATGGCTGCTTTGTGTCCAAGATTAAGCCTAGGAATATCAAGGAAGCCTTGACTGATGAGTTCTGGATCAATGCCATGCAGGAGGAGTTAGGTCAATTCAAGAGGAATGAAGTATGGGAACTGGTTCCTAGACCTGAAGGAATAAATGTCATAGGTACAAAGTGGGTGTATAAGAATAAATCTGATGAACAAGGGGTGGTTACTAAAAACAAAGCAAGATTAGTAGAACAAGGATATACTCAAGTTGAAGGAGTGGATTTTGATGAAACATTTGCTCCTGTAGCTTTCCTTGAGTCCATTAGACTTTTGCTTGGAGTGGCATGTATTCTGAAGTTCAAACTATTCCAAATGGATGTGAAAAGTGCCTTCTTGAATGGCTACTTAAATGAGGAAGTATATGTTGAAAAACCTAAAGGATTCACAAATCCAAATCTTCCAAAGCATGTGTACAGATTGAAGAAAGCCCTCTATGGTTTGAAATAAGCTCCCAGGGCTTGGTATGAGAGACTCACAGTATTCCTCACTAACAATGGATACCGGAAGGGAGGTATTGACAAAACCCTATTTGTTAAGAATGAAGGAGGAAAACTCATGGTGGCTCAAATATATGTGGATGATATTGTGTTTGGTGGGATGTTAGATCAGATGGTAGAACATTTTGTTAGACAAATGCAGTCTGAGTTTGAGATGAGCCTTGTTGGAGAGCTGACCTATTTTCTTGGGCTACAAGTCAAGCAGATGGAAGATTCTATCTTTCTATCTCAAAGCAAATATTCCAAGAATATTGTTAAGAAGTTTGGCATGGAGAATGCAAGTCATAAAAGAACACATGCTCCTACACATTTGAAAGTCTTCAAAGATGAAAATGGTGTTAGTGTAGATTAAAGTCTATACAAAAGCATGATAGGAAGTCTGCTATATCTCACATCAAGGAGACCTGACATTGCATTTGCTGTAGGTGTTTGTGCTAGATATCAAGCTGAACCAAAAGTCAGTCACATAAACCAAGTGAAGAGGATACTGAAATATGTCAATGGCACCAGTGACTATGGGATGTTATATACTCATGGATCTGGATCTATGTTGACTGGTTACTGTGATGCTGACTGGGCTGGAAGTGCTGATGATAGGAAAAGCACATCAGGAGGATGGTTCTTCTTGGGGAACAACTTGATATCATGGTTTAGCAAGAAACAAAATTGTGTGTCCCTATCCACTGTTGAAACTGAATACATAGCAGTTGGAAGTAGTTGTTCTCAACTGGTTTGGATGAAACAAATGTTGACTGAATACAATGTCACACAAGATGTCATGACATTGTACTGTGACAACTTGAGTGCTATAAATATTTCTAAGAATCCTATTCAGCACAGCAGGACAAAGCACATTGATATTCGTTATCACTTTATTAGAGAATTAGTGGAAGAGAAAATCATAGCCCTGGAGCATGTTACTACTGAAATACAATTAGCTGACATATTTACAAAGGCTTTGGATGCTAATCAATTTGAATGTTTAAGAGGGAAATTGGGGATTTGTATCCATGAGAATTTATAGCAATTAATATGAGTGGAAAAGGTAATAAAAATATTGTCTGCCCACTTAAAAGAAAGTGCCGCATTTATGGAAAATCATTACCAAATATTGGAACTACCATCTATACCATTTTCATACTCAACCTCAGCACAACCACTTCTATCTTCATCAAACTGTATCGACCATCTCTGCTAGGGCAACAAAAATATTTTCACAAGTTCAACAAAATGTCACAACATCCGTCATCTTCTGGTTCAAAACCCACTAACAAAGCAAGAACTCCCTCCATGGATTTTCTAGATGAAGACGTTTTGGAAGTTATTCCTCTTTTAGTAATCCCAGGCGACACCCCTGGTCCTTCTTCTACTGCAGAAAATAATCAAGGTAACAGTTCTGATAACCCTCCTCCTAAGGATGACATGCATTATATAGATCGTGTCATTAGGAATCTGGTCACAAGGATCCTAAATGAAGGACACTCAGTCAAGGGAGTTTCGACTCCTCTGTCTAGAAGGGACCCCTCACTTGAGGTGGAACCTCTAAATGAGAAAGATGATGATTCATCTAGGTCAGAAAAAGATATTGCTGCTGAGGGACTGTGTTCTCTAGGAAAAACCTTGCATAGTAAGAAACCTGTAGATGCTTCTCAATCTAAGAAGCATGACTCTGCTGAAAAGGTGATTGATTTGGAGGAAGAGAGCTCAGATGGTGAAGATGACACCTTGCTTCATCACTTGGAGCCAAGGGTTGCAAAGAGAATGAAGACCAGGAAAGGGAGGTCTGTGGCTGAGATGATGACAGCCAGAACTAGTAAGAAGGCTGCTGTTGTAGGTCCTTCAAAATCATGGAGTAAAGTGGAAGTCAAGAAGAGAAAGGTCAGAGAAAGTTCTGACTCTGAAGATGATGTCGAAGACGATGTCCCAGACATCTCTCCTGTTAAAAAGCAAACTGCTAGAAAATCTCCAGCTAAGGTTGCTGCTGTGCATTTGGATAACATTTCCTTTCATTTGGAAGATGGTGCAGCCAAGTGGAAATTTGTGATACAAAGGAGAGTTTTTGTGGAAAGGGAGTTAGGGAAGGAGGACGTGGAAGTGAAGGAAGTTATGGAGTTGATCAAGTCTGCTGGTTTGATGAAAATAGTTAGTGAATTGCCCCAATGTTTTGAAGGTCTTATGAAGGAGTTTGTGGTGAACATCCCCGAGGATATTTCTGACAAGAACAACAAAGAATTTTGCAAGGTGTTTGTGAGAGGGAGGTGTGTAAGGTTCTCCCCAACTGTAATCAATAAGTTCCTAGGAAGAGGATCAGAAGGAGCTATTGAATTAAAGGCCACAGACAATGAAGTCTGTAGGACAATCACTGCTGGTCAAGTCAAGGAATGGCCAAGCAAAAAGCATATCTCGGCTGGCAAATTAACTGTAAAATATGCTATCTTGCATAAGATAGGTTCAGCCAACTAGGTACCAACAAACCACATCTCAACAATCTCTAATGTTCTTGGAAGGATAATATATGCTATTGGAACCAAGCTCAACTTTGATTATGGAAGGTTCATGTTTGAACAAATTGTTAGACATGCTTCCACTAATGCAGTGAAGCTGCCAATTGCCTTTCCCTCAATCATTTGTGGAATAATTTTAAGCCAGCAACCTGGTATTTTAAAAACAAGTGATATCCCCAGTAGAAGAAAGCCTCCATTGTCAATTCATTACAAGTTATTTGAGGGCAGTCATGTCAATGACATTGTCATGACATCTGCAAGGAAGAAGCCAGCCTCTCAAGGTGGCCTAATTGTTGAATTGAAAGAAACATGTAAGGAGTTGGAAACTAGGATTAAGGTGGCTAAGGCTTGGAAAGAGGCTTTAGAGGTTCTAATTAGTAGCTTGAAGCAAGAAGAGATGGATAATGTTGGTGAAGCCAAGGAGACAGATGCCCATACCTCAAGTGAGAGGTTTGATTCTCAAGATAATTCTAGTGGCAGTTCTGGATTTGAAGGTGAAGAAGATGCTAGCTCCTCAGATTGAGTTGTGATATTGATGGTCCCCCTGTTTGAATGTTGTGTGTTCTGGATGCTTGGGTGCTTGGATGATTTGATGTTTTCTATTTGATGTTTGTAGTTTTTTTTTTGCAGTCCTTTTTGATGCCATGATATAATTTTTGGGCTCTTTTTGAGTTCTCTAGATTTCTGATTATCTCAGCTAATGCAGTTGTGTATAATTATGGTTATGTACCACCTGACATTTATGTTTTAACATTTTATATGTTATAACATCTTTTGTGACATTCTCTGCTGGACTGATTGATATTTATTTTGTCTAATTGTTCACTCTGGTCTATTTTGACTAAAAAGGGGGAGAAGTTAATATGTGGAGAGTTGCAGTTAATGTGTGGAGATGTGGAGAGCTGCAGTTAATATGTGCTGAAGTAGCTAGCTAGGTTAAACGGGTGACAATTGATGTTGAACAGAATAATGTTCTGTGTTGTACAGGTGATGTTGAAGGAGATGTCAGAAGGAGGTTCTGAATGTTAACATGTTGAAGGAGATGTCAGAAGGAAATTCTGAATGTTATAGGTGCAGCTGTTGTTGAAGGAGATGCTTGTGTTGAATAGACTTAGGGGGAGAAGAAGCACCCATGTGCTTAATGTGTGTTTATTACTAGTTGATATTATAGCTAGTAATTGTGTGTTTATTGCTTCTGCTGCTGCTTAACTGCTGATATGCGTTTACTCATGTGAACAAATGGACTGATATATGTTTTAGCCAAAATTTGCCAAAGAGGGAGTTTGTTGGTTCTTGTGTTGGCAACAATTTTGGTAAAACCTAGAGTGTTCACAAGATGTCACATGTGTTGTCTTAACATAAGATATCATGTACCTGCTGGATGTTTAAAATGTAATTATGCAGGATTTTTCCAGGATGTCAGACCCGATGTCATGACATCTGTATGCAGAATATTCAGTCTGAATGTTATGTATTATGTGATTGCGTTTTTAATGCAAATCTATGTATGATTGAAGATATGATTTACACGCACATTCAACCATTAATTACAACCAGATTTACTTATTTTCCAAAGAGATCTAATCAGCTGTCATGAGAAGAATTGAATGGAAAATAGTTTTAGGGTTTTATGATGTCCAAGCCCAGCGAAATGCTTCTATAAAAAGGACATGGAAAACCTGATTTGTTACACAAGAAATAAAGAACGAAATATTGAGAGAGAATAAGGGTTTTAGTCTTATGTGGTCGTGTGAATTGTAAGCCATTCAATTCATCCATAGATGATTGAATTGGTCTGATTTTTGAGTTGTAATTTGTCACTCAAAGCTTTTAAGCATGAATGTGTGTCTACTTGATTGAAGCTGCTAAGTAAGATCAAGTGTGTGTCTTTGAAGAGTGTCTTCTTTTCATTGTAATTCTTGTTTATATCACTGGTGTGATTGAGGGGGAGTGAGTGGGATCTCATATCTAAGAGTTCTTAGGTAGAAGTCACACGGGTAGAGATTAGGTGAGAAGACTGTAACTTGTGTTATTTACTGAGAGTCTTTGAACTGATTCTATTTTAGTGGATTTCCTTCCTGGCTTGGTAGCCCCCAGACGTAGGTGAGTTTGCAAAGAACTGGGTTAACAATTGCTTGTGTCTCTTGCATTATTGTTCTTTATCTTTTTTCCTGTTTGTATTGTTCAGATATTAGTGTCGTGACATTATCTTCAACATCTCATATCTGATACCAGAATTTCAAAAACCAAAATAAATCACACCCTTTTCAGAACCAAAATCCAAAAACTATAGACCACATTAAAATTGGTTTTTTATTATTAATAATAATTATAATAAAAATAAGAAACCATTATATTCTAAAGATCTGATCAACACTACTCTTGAAGAACTTGTAAGTTCTTTGAGAAGTCACAAGATAGAGCTTAAAGAGGGTAAGCCTCAAAGAAAAGTTAAATTTGTGGCTCTGAAATATATGGGAAAGTCTGAAAAGTCTAAAGCCTTTCAAACTGAAGAAGAAGAGGAATTTGAAGAAGATTCTGAAGAAGAAGATGAGTTGTCTCTTCTTTCCAGAAGAGTTAACCAACTCAAATAGAAAAGAAAAAGAAAGTCTAGAGGATCAAGAAGGACAAGTGGTCCCCTTGAGTTTACATCTAGATTGAAAAAGTCTGGTGCTAGAAAATATGTTACCTGATTTGAGCGCAAGGAGCTATATCACTACAAAAATGAATGTCCCAATCTGAGAAAAGATAGACCAAAGAAGAAAGACTTCATATGGAAGAAGAAAGGTCTTATGGATGCCTAAGATGACTCTGAATTCCCAGGAGATGACTCTGAGGAAGATCAAGCTAATGTGGTGTTGATGGCAAACACATAATCATATGATGATAAGACTCAGTCAGAATCAGAATCAAAGTCAGACTCTAAAGAGGTACTTTTTAATCTATCTCATTCTAAATTAGAATCTTGTTTATTTGATACTCTGGGAATAAATATTAGAAGCTTCAGAATAAATACAAGGATGTGAAACATGTTCAAGTATCTAAATCTGAAGCACATCGTAAGCTTAAGAAAGATTTCTCCACTCTGAATTAAGAAAATTTTATTCTTGAAAATAACAACTCTGCACTTCAAAGTAAGAGTTTTAAACTTAACAAAGAAATTCTTTCAGAAGCTTCGGCGGATTCTGGAAATATCATTAAAAAAAATATGACAAATCTTTTTAGACACTTCTGGCTAGAAACATAGATAGAAGAAAAATGGCTTCAATGATCTATGGAGAAATTAGTTATGTTCCTAAAGAAAAATCTATTTTAAAACAAAAGGAAAAACTAAAAGCTCTTTATTCCCATTTCTCTTATGCACATATATAAAATGATTATTCTGTACAAAAACCCAAGTTTGCCAACAACTCTAGGAGAACTAACCAGAAACGATCCAAAAAAATATGGGTACCTAAGAAAAAGATAATATATGTTGCAAACCTCCTTAGAATCATAGTTAAAACACCAATCATGGTACCTAGTCTCTGGTTACTCAAGACACGTGGCAGGAGAGAAGGAATATGTTCCAAGATCTAGAACTTAAGCCAGGTAGCTTCGTGGGTTTCAAAGGTAATCAGAAATGGAAGATTATAGGCTCCAGCACAGTTAGTAATGGTTATATCCCTTCTATTACTAATGTTTTATTAGTTGATGGATTAATGCATTATTTATTGTCCATAAGTTAATTAAGTGACAATGATTATGATATAATCTTTAATCAAAAGTCTTGTAAAGTTGTTAGTCAGAAGGATGGATTCATTCTTTTTAATGGCAAGATGAAAAATAATATTTGCAAAATTAGAATTTATGATCTTAAAAATCAGAATATAAAATGTCTTATGTATGTTAACGAAGAGTAATGGTTATGACATAGACGATTGTGTCATATTAACATGAGAAGAATTTCTCATCTAAATAAGTTTAATTTAGTCAGAGGGCTTCCAAATCTGAAGTTATCGTCAGATGCTCTTTGTGAAGCATATCAAAAAGGGTATTTTTCAAAAACTTCTTTCATAGCAAAGAATGTTATTTCTACCTCCAGGCCTTTGGAACTCTTGTATATTGACCTTTTAGGACCAGTGAAAACTGCTTCTGTCATTGGCAAGAAATACGGTTTAGTGATTGTTTATGACTACAACATATGGACATGGGATAAATTATTAAGACACAAGGATTACTCACATTTTGTGTTCTCTGCCTTATGCTCACAAGTTCAAAATGAGAAGGACTTTAAAATTGTTAAAGTTAGAAGTGATTGTGGTGGTGAATTTGAAAATAAAGATTTTGAAAAACTCTTTGATAGATATGGAATTTACCATGATTTCTCCTTCCCTAGAACTTCACAAAAAAAGGATTTGTAGAAAGGAAGAATATGACTTTGCAAGAAATAGCCAGAACCATGATTAGTGAGATAAATATGGCGAAGTACATTTGGACAGAGGCTGTTAACACAACGTGTTATATTCATAATAAGATCACTATGAGACCTATTATGGGTAAGACTTATTTTGAATTGTGTAAGAATAGAAAACCCAACATTTCATATTTCTGTCCTTTTGGATGTAATTGTTTTATTCTGAGCATTAAAGACAATCTGAACAAGTTTGATTCTAAGGCACAAAAGTGTGTAATATTAGGATACTCTGAACTCTCTAAAGGCTATAGATTATATAAAACTGAAACATGAATTTTTGAGGAATCAATTCATATCATATTTGATGATAAGCTTGACTCTGAAAAGTTAAAGCTAGTTGAGAAGTTTGCAGATCTGGAGATTACCTATTCAGGCTCTGAAGGTAAATCATACATTTAATATAATAAACAATGAGCGGTATCTAGCAACACATCAGTGCTACCTAAGTCACAAAAATGTCATGTGATATGACAAAACCTTTTTGTGATAATATTATTATGTACAATTATCCTTTTTCCCTCATGTCAATATTGAACGTAAGGCATAGACTGCGTCACCCTTGTCTAGTTCAATATTGAGCCCTTAGAAATTTATCCTATTAGGCAGGATGGGAAAATTCTATCTAGGTCACTCATGTCCCTCAACATGCTTTGTGGAGTACCCATAGACTGTCTTTATGGTCATCCAGCTACAACCAATGTTTGATCAACAATAAAGTACTCGACTCCACATCTAGGGTCCGTAGTGGTTTCAGGATGAATGGTGGTATATCATACTATCACCATGATAATAACTTATCACACTTTGCATACATTTCTATATATTATTCTCATAATGGGTCAATCTAGTATAGATATTACTCCTAATATTCATACCTATGTAAAGATTTGATAACTCTTTATCCATGATCTATGAGATGTAATCATCAGTCTATCCATATAATAGTCGCAATGCTTTAATGTTATCCCACTTCACAATAAATCTCTACTATAGATAATTTAATAATAATGTCCTTATGTTTAATGGGATCTCATGATTAAGTCAAATTTAACATTTCATTAAACAAACTATCTATTCTAGGGACTTTATTATTTTGAAAAAACAAACATAATAAAGAAATGTCTTTTAATGATTAATAAATAATTCGATACAAGTATTGAAACTATTGGCCTTTAGGGTTTACACCAAAAATATCCCACTAGAATTAGAGCCAAACAAGTATACACCTAATACCCATAGATCTAGTATCATCGTCATGCTTCTATGCACAAGAGGCTTTGTGAATGGGTCAACCATATTGTCTAGTGTTTTTAATTTACATATCTTCACATCTACTATACTTATTATCTCTTGAATGAGGTGATATTTCCTAAGTATGTGTTTGGATCGTTGGTGAGATCTAGGCTCCTTAGCTTGTGCGATAACTGTTGGTGTAAACCCTAGAGGTCAATACTTTTGGTACTTATATCGAATTATTTATTAATAATAAAAGGCTTTTTCTTTATTATGTTTGTCTAATAAAGTCCCTAGAATAGATAGTCTGTTTAATGTATCAAGTGTGACTTAATCATGAGATCACATTAAACATAAGGACACTATTCTTAAAGTATCCATAGTCGAGCTTTATTGTGAAGTGGGATAACATTAAAGCATTAAGACTATTATGTATATAGACTGATGATCATATCTCATGGATCATGGATAATGAGTTATCAAGTCTTAAACATAGGTATGACTATTAAGAGTAATATTTATACTGGATTGACCCGCTATGAGAATACTATATAGAATGTTATGCAAAGTGTCATAAGTTATTCTCATGGTGATAATGGTGTATGCCACCCTTCGACCTGAAACCACTATGGACCCTAGATGTAGAGTCGAGTGCCTTATTGCTGATTAAACATTGTTCGTAACTGGATGATCATAAAGACAGTTGATGGGTACTCCACGAAGCATGCTAAGGGACATGAGTGACCTAGGTGGAATTTTACCATCCTGCGTAACAGGATAAGTGTTTATGGGCCCAATGTTGAATTGGACAAGGATGACACGGTC
Source organism: Lathyrus oleraceus (assembly GCF_024323335.1). NCBI lineage: Eukaryota > Viridiplantae > Streptophyta > Magnoliopsida > Fabales > Fabaceae > Lathyrus > Lathyrus oleraceus. The sequence goes on from NC_066584.1 coordinate 408,394,435, forward strand.
TATGTCTTGTGTTCAATATAGACATAAGGGAAAAAGGGTAATTGTACACATAAGTATTATCACAAAAGGATTTGTCAGATCACATGACATTTTCGTGTCTTGGGTAACAGTGATGTGTTGCTAGATACCGCTCACTGTTTATTATGTTAAATACGTGATTTAATATAATTGCCAATGCCGCGAAAACCTAAAGGGTCACACATAAAAGGACGGATTGATGAGAGATAGAGTAACTAAGGAATACCGTAATGTACGGCGCCCTTAAGTGAATTATAGAACATCGTAAGGTACGGTGTGCTTAAGTAGAATACGAAATATGGTAAGATACCACGCGCTTAAGTGAGTTTGGCATATTATAAGATATGGGCCACATACACTTGAGTGGGATTTTTAGCTTGCAACCCACACAAATGGTTCGATAAATATAACCCTTATGTAGAAGCATTTGTGCAGTTTCAATTTCGTTTCTCTCTCTCTCTCTCTCTCTCTCTCTCTCACACACACACACACACTCAAAGCCTTCATTCGTAGCAGCTAGCACTGAGATTGAAGGAATCCGTTCGTGTGGAATGAGTAGAGGCGTTGTCATCGTTCAACGTTCGTGATCGCTCCGTAGATCTGCATCAAAGGTTACAATCGCCACAAGAGGTAACGATTCTATCACTGATCATGCCCATTCGTAAGGATCACTAAAGGAGAAATTTTAAATTCCGTTGTGTTTTGGATCGCTCTTCTCCTTCAATAACACCATTGTCATCACAATTGTGATCAATGGGATCCACAATGCTAGGGACTTTATCAAGTTCATAATGAACTTCTTGATCCAAACAACTTCCTTTATTGCATTTAAGGCAATAATATACTCGGCTTCAGTTGTAGAATCAACAACTGTATACTACTTTGAACTTTTCAATCTCGCAGCGCTACCATTTAAGCAAAACACATAACCAGATTTGAGTAATATGTCATCTACATATAATATTCAGATGACGATCATTCTCCAATTAACCTTCTTGTATACGTAAGAATCATTTTGATCCATGAGTAATACGTCACCTTGATCAGTTACGAGATAAACATATCTCTCAAGTTGGCGACGTATCCTCTTTGACCTACGATGGTCTTATTCTACTTGATCAGGTTGCTCTTCCACAACTACTTATGTTTCCTTTTATAGTTCCTCCATCGGTGTATCAATGCTTTATGAATCTTGAATTTTTTCAAGCTCTATGTTCCTTTCACTGATTCCTTTAGAAATAAAGTTCTTTTCCAAGAAAACTTTAGTTCAAGCGACAAACACTTTTCCCTCAGAAGGATTGTAGAAGTGGTAACCTCTTGTTTCTTTAGGATAGCCTACAAATAAGCATTTGTTAGATATGGGATAAAGTTTAGTTGAAATTTTTCATTTCACATAAACTTCGTAACCCCAAATCTTCATGAAAGACGTAAGTGGTCTCTTACCACTCCATATCTCATATGGTGTCTTCTCAACTGTTTTGGATGGAACATGGTTAAATGTGTAAGCTGTTGTCAATAAAGCGTGTCCCCAAAAGGAGTTTGGAAGATCGGTGTGACTCATCATGGGTTGAATCATGTCTAACAAGGTTCGATTTCTTCTCTTGGATGCACCATTCCATAGTGGTGTTCTGAGAGGAGTAAGTGGAGATAGAGTCTCACACTCTTTTAGATGGTCACTAAACTCAAGGCTTAAATATTCACCACCTCGATCGGATTGAAGGGTCTTAATATTATTGCCTAGTTGATTTTGTACTTCATTTTTGAATTCCTTGAACTTTTCAAAGGATTCAGATTTGTGTTTCATTAAATACACATAATCATATCTACTTAAATCACCAATAAATGTGATGAAATATTTAAATCAGTATGCATGAGGGCCAAAATATCACTTTCCCTTTCACCTTTCCCTGTGAATGGGGACTTTTTCATCTTTCCAAGTAAACAAGATCTTCATGTCTCATATGATTTATAATAAAAAAGAGTCCAAGGGTTCATATTTATGGAATTAGAAAATGCGATTCTCATTTATGTGGCCTGAGTAACAATGCCAAAGGTAGCTTGAATTTAACTTGTTAGGTTTCATCCTTTTAGTATTAATGTTTTAAATTGACATTTCAAGATCAAGGACATACAATCCATTGTTCATTTGTGCAGTAGCATATAATATATCATTCAAATATATAAAGCAACAATTGTTCTTTATTATGAATGAAAAACCAAACTTGTCCAAACAAGAAACAAAAACAATATTCCTGCTAATTACAGGTACATGATAACAATTTTCTAACTGATTTATTAAATCACTATGTAAAGTCACTACATAAGTTCATACGACTAAAGTAGCAATCTTTGGTCCATTGCCAAGTCTTAGATCAACTTCACCTTTTGCCAATTCTCTACTCCTTTTCAGCCCTTGCACATTAGTACAAATGTGAGAACCACATCCAATATCTAATACCCATGATGCAGAAGTAGATAAATTATATTATATAACAAAATTACCTGAAGTTGAAGTCTCTACTCCATTCTTCTTATCTTCTAGGTACTTTAGGCAGTTCTCTTCTAGTGTTTGGTCTTACCATAATAGAAGCAAGTCTTTTCCCTTGTTATACCTCCACTAGGCTTCAAAGCATGAGCAATAGGTATGAGTTTGACAACTTCCTTATCTTTCCATTTACGACCCTGCTTGGTGGGCCTTTTGTTCTGCTTCTTTCCATTACTGACCATCAGAATGGACTTCCCTTTTGACTTCAGATTTTACTCAGTAGTTCTCAACATGCCTAGCAGCCCAGGAAGACTTTTATCAATATCATTCATGTTGAAATTAAGGATAAACTGACTAAAGCTCTCCGACAACTTTACAGGATTAAATTAGTCGCAAGCTCCTTTTTAAGGGGAAACCCTAATCTTTCAAGGTTTTCCACATACCCAATCATATTGAGTACATGGGGACATACCGGAGCTCCCTTAGATAGCTTGACTATAAAATGGGCTTTTGAAACTTCAAATTTCTCATGCCTCGCCTTCTCTTGATAGAGCATCTTAAGGTGTTGGATCATATTGAACGTTGTCATGTTCTCATGTTACTTTTGCAATTCCAAGTTCATGGTAGCCAGCATGAGACAAGCAGTTTCATTAGCATCATCGATATGCTTCTTATAAGCATTTCTTTCAACCTTATGAGCAGAACTAGGAGGCTCCTCTTCAGGAACAGGTAGTTTAAGACATACAGCTTTTTATCATGTTTGAGGACAATCCTCAAGTTTCAGTGTCAATCCAGAAAATTTGTCCCAGATGATTTTTTCTTGTCAAGGATTGATCGCAAAATGTTGTTAGAGGTGTTTGTTTTCATGGTAATCTACATAAAGATTGTGAAGATATCAATATCATTAAAAGATATTCAATTAGGCCTTTAATTAAATATGCTCCTACTATTTTACTCAAACTAAATAACCATCACCATTTGATTCAGAAAATCCCGTTGGAAGATTTTCTAGTGGATCGAGATCCATATTTCAATTCGTTTTTATAGTAATATTCAATTTGAATCATCTAAAAGTCAGCGCTAGACTGATTACACAAAACTCAACTATTTAGATAGGAACTCCTTTCAATTGTATCTAATACAAGTCTCGAGTATTTTAGTTGGGTGAATAACTCCTTATTCTAATTCATCATATGAATTTTTCCAACTCTTGCTTCTAAACATCTATAATCTTATTATAATTAGTTTAGTTAAGTTCGGCCCAATATTTTAGTAATTGGATATTACATTTATCCAATCACACCTTACTAATATAGAACATGCACGTTGCATTAAACTTAATATTTTATCTAAGGGAATTTTAAACTTAATATTTTATCTAAGGGAATTTTAAATAGTTTGATCTCACTGACTTATTTATCATATAAATTGTCTCTCACACGCATCAACATATTCACATGCATTAACATACATATAAAACAAAATGATACGATTATGGTCCCCTAGCTCAATTGTTCTCTTAAGCTAATGAGAGAACCTAAGCTGAACATAATAACGATCTATGTCTCTCCAAGATAGATCTCCATAATTGTACTCCTTTGATCTTGTCTTATTCTTTCCTTCATTACATTACATTACAAAATACTCGTTTTACATACGAGGGAGCGAGATGAGAAAATAAGTTGTATGAAGAGGATATAGATAAGACACGACACGCATGTTGTATTTAAAATTCCCAAAAAATAAAGAAGACAAAGGCCATAATCGATCACCACAAAAAAAAGGAAATACACTATTATTATTATTAATTTAAATTATGTTAATTAAATAAATTAAATTAATCTTTGACGATTAATCACGAGTTAATTGGAGTTTCAATTGTCCGGTTATTAACGTATACCAAATTATTTAAATAAATAATAATAACAATTATTATTATATTAATTAAATAATAACATTAGAGTTTAATTGAAATACATTGACAATGTAAAATGATTTTACACCGTCAGTTAATAATAGACTTTGAATCTTGAAACAAGTTTGACTTTCATTTTAAAAACTTATAAAGTAATGCAAACAGATGATGGTGATGAATTAATAGTGTAAAACTTTTTACAATGACAATGTAGAGTAATTAATCCTATAACATTATTTAAAATAAATAACAATAACAAATTATCATTATTATCTATGTTAAATCATGATAACCATTATCTTGATAGAAAACGGTAATATTTAGTAATTGAAACATTCAGTAATGCGGTCAGTTTTCACCAGCCGACCATGTGATCTCATAGCTATATTCTACCAATTCCCATTTATAGTGTTCGAAAATGATCCTCAAGTCTAATGTTCAAATAATACTTGTTGATCCAGGCCAATTTGATTCTCACAAGAGGGTTGTTCCACAAGTCGGGCAAGTGTGGTTTCCTGATTCTGTGACCAATTATCACATGTTATGTCTTCCAAATTTGCTGAATTGCATGATACTTCCTTAAGAATGGTTGCAAAGGGTGTAATCAGAGAAGCTCTTGATTGGCGTAACTCATGTTGTGTCCAGTGGCGGAATTAAGGGGGGACGTGGGAAGGCCACGACCATCCCTCAACTTTTTATTTTTTTTAATTCATATATATTAAATTACTAAAACATCCTTATTTTAAATTAAAATTATTTTTTTATTTTTTATTTTTCATTCAAAGTTAGGTTAAAATACAGATAAGGTAAAAAGCTCCTACCTTTCCTTTCTTTCTCATATGGGTTTGCTACCGGCACTGGAATCGGAACAGATTAAAGTGATCGACATCTAACAGATAAAAAACTTTATTCATTCTTCTTTTATAAAAAGTAACAAATTAAAGTGATTGCTTGATTTGTGTTTTTGAGATTTTTAGGGTTCTTCTTTCTAGATGTGTTAAAATAATCTATATGAGGTTTATTAAGCCAATTCATAACACTGTAATTTATAAATATAGTGTATAAGGTTTATTTAATCATTATTGCTGCTAATTTCTAATAGTGAAGTTACCGGTATTTGAAAACGAATTAAAGTTGATTAATTAAGTTTATTAATTTTTTCTCTTTTAATTTTTATGTTCTCTAAATTGATTTTTGGATCTGATATGATATTATAGGAAGAGTAAAGATGAATAATAGGAAAATTGATTCTTTTTTCAAAAGGAAAGCATGTGAAATTGAAAGAGAAGAGAGTGATGAAGAAATTATAATCCCGACATCCGAATCTGAAACAGTTCTTGAGAATCCAACAATTGAAGAGCATCATGATTTTGAAAATTCTTTGGAACGCGATCCTGGAAAGCGTCCTCCGATTTGGCAATATCCACCAAATCAAGTGGATGCAATACGAAGAGATTATCTAAAATGGGGTCCATATCAAATTCATTTAGAAAACTATCCTTTGTCCGGTAACGAGGATCATCCGAGAAGGTTTCAACATACTTGGTTTAGCATATTTCCATCATGGTTAGAATATTCACCATTTGAAGATGCCGCATATTGCTTACCATGTTACCTTTTTAGCAAAAAAACTAAGTGGACGTCCCGGATCACTTGTCTTTATTTCTATGGGTTTTAGAAATTGGAAGAAAGTTAGGAATGGAAAACATTATTCCTTTCTTAAACACATAGGGAAGGATCCTTGCTCACCACAAAATAATGCAATGAAAGCTTGTCAAGACTTGTTGAATCAAGATGATCATATTAGAAATGTTATTCAAGTGCAAAGTTCAAGTCAAAGAATGAATAATCGGTTACGACTCAAGACTTCAATTGACACTGTTCGTTGGTTAACACTACAAGCTTGTGCTTTTAGGGTCACGACGAAAGTAGAAAATCAAGAAATCAAGGTAACTTTCTTGAGTTATTGAAACTTTTAGCATCCTACAATGATGAAGTTGCAAAAGTTGTGTTGGAAAATGCTCCACAAAATTGCAAGTACACTTCACATCAAATTCAAAAAGAGCTCTTGCAAATTCTTTCTAGTAGGGTGAAAAAGAGTATTCGTGAGGAAATTGGTGATTCCAAATTTTTTATCGTTGTTGATGAAGCTCGTGATGAGTAAAAAAAGGAACAAATGGCTCTTGTATTAAGATTTGTTGATAAAGTTGGTTTAATACAAGAGAGATTTTTTGATGTGGCACATGTTAAAGACACCACATCTTTAACTCTTAAGGAAGCAATATGTGATATACTTTCTCGACATAACCTTGATGTTTCTAACATTCGTGGCCAAGGGTATGATGGTGCTAGCAATATGAGAGGAGAATGTAATGGTGTACAAGCCCTCTTTATGAAGGATTGTCCTTATGCATACTATGTTCATTGTTTTGCTCATCGATTGCAACTTGCATTAGTTACATCATCAAGAGAAGTCAAACATGTTCATAAATTTTTTGAGAAGCTGATCTTTATTGTGAATGTTGTTTGTTCTTCTACAAAGCGTCATGATGAGTTACAAGCTGCCCAATTAGAAGAAATTGCTTATTTGTTAGAGATTGATGAGATTGTAACTGATAAAGGTGCAAATCAAGTTGGTACATTGAAACGAGTTGGAGATACTCGTTGGGGATCACATTACGATTCAATTTCTAGCTTGATAAACATGTATGAAGCAATTTGTTTAGTTTTAAAAAAAATTGCAAAAGATAGAGGGAGTTATGCTACACGTGGGGATGCAGATAGTTGTTACAATTACTTGAAGGCATTTGATTTTATATTTATTTTGCACTTGATGAAAGAAATCATGGGAATAACAGATACACTTTGTCAAGCCTTACAAAAAAAAATCAAGATGTAGTTAATGCTATGAACTTGGTTCGTTCAACAAAACATCTTATTCAAGGTTTGAGAGAAAATGGTTGGGATATATTGTTTACTAAAGTGGTATCTTTTTGTGAAAAGCATGGTATTGAGATTCCTGATCTTAATGATGTTCATTCAACAACAAGATTTGGATGCTCCCGTCTTGAAGAGAATCAAATCACAATTCAACATTACTTTAAAGTTGAAATCTTTTTCACTATCATTGACAAACAGTTACAAGAGTTGAATAGCAGATTCAGTGAGCAGGCAATTGATTTGTTAACTCTTTCTTGTTCTTTATCTCCTAAGGATGGATATAAAGCTTTTAACATTGATACTATTTGTTCTTTAGTTGAAGAATATTATCCTATGGATTTTAGTGATCAAGAGAAGAATAATTTGCAATTTCAACTCCAACATTTTCTATTTGTTGCTCGTCAAGCATCGAACTTGAATAATTTATCAACTATTCAAGAACTATGTTCATGTTTGGTTGCATCTGGACAGGCTGAAACTTATTTCTTGATTGATAGACTACTTCGTCTTATCATGACTCTTCCCATTTCTACGACCACAACTGAGAGGTCTTTTTCAGCAATGAAAATTATTAAGACTAAGTTGAGAAACAAGATGGATGATGAGTTTCTTGGAGATAGCATGACAGTATATATTGAAAGGGAGATTAGTGCAAGCATTAGTTCGGAGTCAATTATTGACGATTTTAAGTCACTCGGAACGCGTAAAGCATTACTTTAAGATAGTTTTAAGTCATGTAATTTAAATTTTTAGTAATTAACTTTGTATTTATTTTAACTTTAATGTTTTATTTAAAATACTATTTATATTTTATTTATAATCTTTATTTTACGTTAGCGGTCATCCCAAGTTTTTTTATCTGGCTCCGCCACTGGTTGTGTCTTCTATCGAAAAATGCACAGAATAAACAGTGAGCACCCACTAATCAACAGGGTGAGAGATGCTGGTGGTGACCAATTATCACATGTATCTGCCATGAACTTGCTCAAAGACTGGAATCTGAATTCTGATATTTCCAAAGGTAGTAAAGAAGCTTGGTTGGACGACGAGTCATTCTTCAGATGAAGGGATTATACTGCAAATTACGAGGATAAACTAAAGGAAATGCACGTCCATAGACTATTGCTTCAGTTGACATATATTGGCGACTCGACTCTTGATTTACAAGCTCTACCTCAAGGTCTTGTCGCCCTTTTAAGCAAAGTAAAAACACTCTTGTCATTATATAGTTAGTTACATCAACTGTTTAATGTTTTATCATTTAATTTGCCTTGTTATGTCTTGAAACATGGAGATATGATTATTTGAATTCTTGTGTGTACTTGGAAGCGTTATGTCGCGAGAAGTTGACTGAAAGTTTAGATCATAAACAAAACCAAGTGATAGATGCTAACATCAAAATGGACCACAAATGCAGGCATGTTTCTCTCTCTTTCATTGAATTGTGAAAAATTGAATTTGAACACTGTTGCATGTCTAAGAGGGAGGTTATTAGCAGAAAGACATGATTCAAAAGTAGCTAAGGAACAAGCAGAATCAATTAACCACAAATTTTTTCACATTTTGTGAAGAATTAGAATGCCCCAATTGGCTCAATTTGGAGGATTTGCTTGAAGAAAGATCAACTTCAAAAAATTCAGAAGCAAATGAAACTGGAAATTATGAGAAAAATTATAATCCACCACAACCCACTAATGAAATTGATCACACAAATATAGAAGGGTCAATGAATCAGATGAAAATCTTAGTAGTGAAATTTGATTTGTATTTTTTTCTTGTTGACTTGATTGTAATTTGGATTGTTTTATCTTTTTAACTTGGTTGGGTAGCTTGGTTGTTAGAGTCATTTTTGTTGGTGCAAAGGTAGAATAAATGATGAATGGAAATATTCTATTAAGAGAATGACGGCTACAAAACATGATAAAAGTTACAATGATTGCCACCCTATTTATAAGCTAAAACTAGGGTTACTAGAATAGGATAAAATACTAAAATACCCTCTAACAAACTTAGGGGCTAAGAAAATAGTACAACTAATAAATATGAATTACTTCTAATACCATCCCTTAATTCATATTCCATCAAAACTTGTAACACCAATTCCATCCCTTAATCTGAGAAATTGTCAGTCTTGATAGCTTTCGTCAGAACATCTGCCAACTGTTTCTGAGTGCTGCAGTGTACAACTTCTAACACTCCCCTCTGAACTTGATGTCTCAGAAAATGATACTTGGTCTCAATGTGCTTGCTTCTCCCATGCAACACTGGGTTTCTGGCAAGATTGATTGCAGACTTGTTATCAATCATCAACTTCAGAGGTTTGTTTACTTTTATCTTCAGATCCTGCAATAGATTCAGAATCCACACAGCTTGGCATGCAGTAACAACACCTGCAATGTATTCAGCTTCACAAGTTGACAACGCCACAACAGGTTGCTTCTTGGAACACCAAGAAATGGGACCTCCCAGAAATTTGAATAAGTACCCAGACGTACTTCTTCTGTCAACTCTGTCTCCACACCAATCAGAATCGGAATAACTCAGAAGTTCTGACTCATCCTTTCTTTCAGAAGGAAATAATACTCCATACTTCAGAGTTCCCTTGATATACCTCAGAATCCTGACAGCAGCTTGGTAATGGGACCACTTAGGTTTACTCATGAACCTACTAACCATCCCAACTGAATAGCAAATATCAGGTCTGGTATTGCACAAATACCTCAGAGAACCAACCAACTGTTTGAAGGTTGTAGCGTCCACATCCTTTCCATCAGAGTCAGAATCCAGTTTCTGATTTGTATCAGAAGGTGTGACAGCAATCTTACAATTCTTCAGATTAAATCTCTTCAGAATTTCTAATTCATACTTGAGCTGATGCAAAATAATACCTTTCTCAGAGTATCTGAATTCCATCCCTAGAAAGTATGTCATTTTGCCTAGATTAGTCATTTCAAATTCATTCATCAGAATTTTCTTGAATTTGGCTATCTCCTGTTCAGAACTTCCAGTCAGCAGTATATCATCAACATATAAACATACCAGAGTCATATTTCCTTCAGAAGTATGCTGAACTTAGACACCGTACTCCATCTCACATTTCTGAAAGTCTTGTTTCTTGAAAAATGAATCAATCTTCTGATTCCAAGCTCTGGGCGCTTGTTTCAATCAATATAGAGCTTTGTATAATCTGTACACCATCCCTTCCTGATTCTTTTTCACAAATCCAGGAGGTTGTGACACGTAAACTTCTTCTTCTAATGGACCATTCAGAAATGCAGATTTTACATCTAAATGCATCAGAGGCCAATTCCTGTTAGCAGCTATTGCAATCACCATTCTGATTGTTTCATGTCTTGCTACAGGTGCAAACACTTCTGAGTAATCCAGCCCAGGTTTCTGTAGAAATCCTCTGGCTACCAACCTTGCTTTATGTTTGCCAATTGAACCATCTGGCTTTAACTTCTGCTTGAAAACCCATCTGACGCTGATGGCTTTCTTGTCTTTTGGAAGTTCTGTCAGCTTCCAAGTCTTGTTTCTCTCTATAGCATCAAGTTCTTCTTTCATGGCCTTCAGCCAAAGCTTTTGCTTAAGAGCCTCTTCTGTACTTATGGGTTCAGAGTCTACTAACATAGCACACTGAATAACTTCTCCTTCAGAGTCTACTTCAGTGTCTTGCAACATGTCAAATTCTGCATATCTTCTGGGGATGTTTCTGATTCTTTGTGGTCTCTGAACTTGTTCAGAGTCTTGAGCTTCAGAGTTTCTAGCTTCAGATGGTTGACTTCCTCCAGAGCTTTGACCATCTTCAGGGGCTGGCATATTTCCAGAGTCTGAATTGCCGCCAGAATCTGGATTACCATCAGAGTCTGGGTCATCAGAGTCACCTTCATCTTCTAAGTCTTCTCCAGAGTCAGAATCACTATCAGAATCAGAATCAACGTCAGAGTTTACTCCAACTTCAGAAATTCTTAACTCTGACCTTTCTTCAGAGGTTCTAACATCAGAATCAGATTGAGACTTATCCCAATTCCAAAATTCTGATTCCTTCACAATCACATCTCTGCTGAATTCAATTTTGTTGGTTTCTGGACAATAGAGCTTGTATGCACCTGTACTGTGGTACCCTATCAGAATCATCATTTTGCTTCTCTCATCCAGCTTCTGTCTTCTGGCTTCTGAAACATGTTTATAGCAAACAGAATCAAACACCTTCAGATGACTAACACTTTGCTTATCTCCAGTCCACTTCTGTATTGGAACTATTTCCTTCAACTTCTTCGTAGGACATCGGTTGAGTACATACGTTGTAGTGGCAACAGCTTCTCCCTAGAGCTTCTGAGGAAGTTTCTTCTCCTTTAGCATGCTTCTTACCATATCAAGCAAAGTGCGGTTTCTTCTTTCAGCAAGATCATTGTGTTGAGGGGTATAAGGAGCAGTAACCTCATGCTCAATTCCATTCTCCTCACAGAACTTCTGGAACTCTTTGGAGTTATACTCACCTCCACCGTCAGTTCTAAGAATCTTCAACTTCTGACCACTCTGATTCTCAGCCTTCATTCTAAACTTCTTGAATTCATCAAACACCTCGTGTTTAAACTTAATAAGGGATACCCATGTCATTCTTATGAATTCATTAACAAATAACACAAAGTATTTTATTCCCTCCAATCGATGCTACTGGAAATGGACCACACACATCAGAATGTACAATTCCCAAGGCATGTTTTGCTCTTAGAGCAGTTTCTGACGCAAATGGCAATCGTGGTTGTTTTCCTTCCATGCAAACTTTGCATGACTTTTTAGGCTTCTTAATTGCAGGAATTCCATGTACCAACTTCTTTGAATTCAGATGTTTTAAGCTTCTGAAATTCAAATGACCAAATCTTCTGTGCCACAACTCACTCTCCTTCTCAGCACTTGTTGCACTAAGACATTCTGAGTTTGTAGTTCTGACATTCACCTTGAATGTTCTATTCCTTCCCCGTTCTTACTCCATAATCAACTTCTGATTGCAGTCATACAACTTCAGAAGATTGTCCTTCATGGTAACTGAAAAACCTTTCTCAATTAATTGTCCCACACTCATCAGATTGCTTCTGATGCCAGGTACATACCATACGTTCTGAATCAATGCTGTTTTCCCATTGTTCAGAATCACTCTTACATTTCCCATACCTTCTGCATTAAGATATTTGTCATCAACACATCTGATCTTTGTCCTCTTTTCAGAGTCAAAGTCAACCAGCCATTTCTTGTTTCTAGTAAGATGATTTGAACAGCCAGTGTCCATATACCACCAGTCTATCAGATCCAAATCATCAGATTCAGAGGCCATCAATAGCACAGATTCGTCATCAGAACTTCTGGCTATATTTGCTTCTTCTGATTTTCTCTCCTTGTTTGACCAACAGTCTCTAGCAAAGTGACCAAACTTCTTACAACAGTAACATTGAATCTTCTTCTTGTCATACTTCTCTTTTCCCTTCTAAGCATTCTTTTGTCTATCAGAGGTTGAGCTTTCTGACTTCTGACCACCATCAGATCTTCTCCTGGCTTCTGACTGCTTCTGATACCTCATATCAGAAGTTGCTTTCAAAGCCTACTGCTCTACTTCCCTTTCAGAAGTTCTCTCAGTCAAACGCAACTCTTGCGCTTCTAGACTGCTCTGCGGCTCTTCAATTCTCATGGTGCTCAAATCTTTGGAATGTTCTATTGCTACCACAATGTAATCAAATTGACAGGTAAGGGATCTCAATACCTTCTCCATGATTGTTTCTTCAGAAAGAGTTTCTCCACACGCTTTCATCTCATTAGTGATCAGAATCACTCTGGAGATGTATTCAGAAACTTTCTCATTATTCTTCATGTTGAGATTCTCATATTGCTTTCTCAAGGACTGAAGCTTCACCTTCTTCACTGATGCGTCACCACCATAACATCTAACCAGTGTGTCCCACGCAGCCTTTGCTGTCGTTGAATCTGCAATCTTCTCAAACACATTTACATCAACACATTGATGAATGAAGAACAATGCTTTCTGATCCTTCTTCCTTACTTCCTTCTGCGTGTTTTTCTGTTCATCCGTCGCATCTGCTGCTACCGGAACATAACCATCAGTGACAAGATCTAGAACATCTTGAGCACCGAACAGTACACGCATTTGGATCATCCAACGATTCCAGTTTTTACCGTCAAATACTGGAAGTTTGGTGTTCATGTTGCCGTTTCCGTTCATCTTTCTACCTTGCACAGTACACTCAGATTTCTCACAGTGTTTCCCAACCCACAGAATTAAAATTCTGATCAGATTTTGTTCAAGATTCAACACGAATCTAAGAATCAAAATCAAACACACAAGACCTCACGTTCACTCGTGTTTCCCGTGTTTCCCAATGAATTCGAACCGGAGCTCTAGATACCAATTGTTGGTGCAAAGGTAGAATAAATGATGAATGGAAATATTCTATTAAGAGAATGACAGCTACAAAACATGATAAAAGTTACAATGATTGTCACCCTATTTATAAGCTAAAACTAGGGTTACTAGAATAGGATAAAATACTAAAATACCTTCTAACAAACTTAGGGGCTAAGAAAATAGTACAACTAATAAATATGAATTACTTCTAATAATTTTTAGTAATGTGTGTAAGTTTTTGTTATTAACTTTGTATGAGTTTTTAATTTTATGAATTTGAATTTGTCTTATTTAAATTCAAAACGTGTGAAAATAAATATAGAAAGTATCTTTGAATTTACCTGTGAAAACAATATTTGCTACGGATTTACGTGCGGTTATTTTCTACTGATTTACCAACGGATCTTCAGGCCAAAAATATTACCGCGAAGGTTTTGACTAGGAACAAAAACCTCAGAAGTTCCCTGCAAAAATTTAGATAAAATCTGTAAATAAATCTGCAGGAAAACAGATCAGATAAGTGAAATCGTATTTTGCTTCACACTTCATGTAATTGATGGTAAAATCGTATTTTGCTTCACACTTCACACTTCACGCTAGGTTTCATTTTTCTGTTTTACTTGTCACTCACCATTGCTTTTTTATTTCATGGCTAAACATATAGTATTAACGATCACCTATTAAGGCATTTAATTAGGTTACCATTTAGACAATTCTTTCATGTTTTTTTAACTATTAACAAAGAATCACTAAATTTGTTTTGTTAGAACTTGCGGGTACATGTATGTAAGACTTTGTGTGCTACAATTAATAAAAAAGAAAAGAGACTTGTACACATACACACTGAGTGATGGATACTTATGAGGCTCCATGTAGTTATACTCTTGAATTTACAAGAAAAAATGATTGTTACGACTCACTAGAATAATCTCAAGGCAGTTTTGAATCTAGCAGTTAATAAGTGCAGTGTAATCTTCCTTATCCCATGTCTGAACCTGTGCTATATTTAATCAAGTGTAGTGTTATCTTCCTTATCCCATGTCTGAACCTGTGCTATATTTAATCAAGTGTAGTGTTATCTTCATTAGAATACATAATTCATTATTTTTATGTTGTGATTTGAGCAATGTTGTTTATGTTGGCATGTCAAAGTTGGTTTCATGATTTGGTATGTGTCTCATTAGTATGAACTGTATATTTAATTAAAAATTCTCATTTATTTGTAAATATTGCGATTTTGTGCATAATTTTATTTATAAAGATTAATTACGGTAGTTGAAAACGCCTTTAACACTACTCTACTATTCTGCAGAATTTCTTGCGGAAAAAATCCACGCATATTCCCATGGATTTTTCTGTGAATTATTAAATAAAATATAGTTTCATGCGGAACAGATTTTGGCAGCAAATTATGCAGGTATGTATCTCCACGGATTTTCCTGTTAAAAGTGCATTTAATTATTGTTTCCAGCGGAAATAATTTTGGCAGAAAATTCAGCAGGTATATTTGGGTGTGTTACATGATTCTAAAAAATATACGCAATAAAACTACCTACGGAAGAAGATTTCTGATTTATTATGAATTTATTTGCTGCGGATTTGGATCTCCGGATATACCTGTGGATGTAACTGCAGATTTTCCTGCCAACAATTAACTGAAAACCAGAATCAGCAGGAAAAACCACATAAAACATGTTTCCTGCGGATTTTTAGCTCAAAAAATCATCAGGTAAATAAAGTATTTCTAGTAGTGGTATACAACGCAGTTTGTATGGCGGTTTAGAATAAACCATCCTTTTCTTCATAATAGCAGCCAAGACTATGAGATAATTATAAACCATCACTACAAGAAAATAAACAATTAGCTATCAAAATTTACTATAAATTATATTTATAATTAATCTCAATTTAAAAGACAACTAGTTAACTATAATTACATAAATAAAAACAAAAAAGATTAAATATTATATACTCTTTTAAAAAATTACGTAAAACATTTTTTTTATACACATTATTCTTTTTTTAAAAACTATTTTCTAATAAAAAGTTACCTAAAGCCCTTTTTTTTAAATCACTTTTTCTCTATCCAAATTCACTTTGCATTCACATATCAGAAATCACTTTTTTCTTCATCGAAGTCATTTTTTTTCACGGATCGAAATCACTTTTCCTCCACCGAAATCGCTACTTCTCCATCATTGACACCTGCTTCTCTTTCATCAATCGAAATCACTGTTTCTCTGTCATCGATCGAAATCCTTGTCGTTCGAAATCATTTCTTCTTCTTCATCGATCGAAAATTCTACTTCTCCTTCTTCGTTGGAAATCACTGCTTTAACTTTCTCTTCGTTCGAAATCGCTCACGCTTTTCTCAAAACCTAATACTTGAGGTAATTGTTTTTCCTTGAATCAAATCTCAGAGAATCACTCTTTCATTCTAGTACAACTTATTTGAATAATCTCTTTATCTGATTCACACGGTTTCTATCATAACAATTCATTATTGCAACATATATTTTCGATCTTCGCTACAATGGTACATTTTGTGTGATGGACACAACCGATATTCTATTTTACTAATTTTAAGGTATAATTGATGTTGATTTTAAATTTTTTATATATAATTATCACTAATTTCTAATTTGTTTCTAATTACATGATATTGTTTAGAATGTTGTTAGAAGAAACTGATTCCAAAGTTACTAGACAAAGTTTGGATGGATAGTTTAGTTATACACTTGTATAGTGCAAGTATTTATTGTTTTCATGTTATTTTATAAGTTTCTATATTAGGCTATCATGGATGTAAATAAGTTGTAGGTGAAAACAGCTTAAGAAATAAGTTGTTTCACTAGTCTCACTATTGCTTATGATAATAGATAAACTCCAATTAGTCAATTCAAATGATAAACTGACCCTAAATTAGTAAGTCTAAATACACAAATTTCCTTAATTTTTGTAAGAAGAAATTAATCTTGATTTACTAATAGCATTATCAGTTATACCCATGACATGAATTGAACTTGATTTGGAATTTTAACGTGCTTGTTTGGCTCTGTTTCTGTCTTCAAATTTCTAGAAAACTTGTTAATATGTTGGCTAAATAAATTTGGTGTTTGTACTTTCAACAACAAAGAGGATAGATGTTGTGTTCTTTGTTATTGTCGAGTTAAGTGATATGTAACTATGTCTAATTTCCTTTTCATTATAAATGCAAAGAAGATTCAAGGTTGAAGTTGTAATTCCTTTTATTGCTACAAAGAATACAAAGAACACCCGTGACTCTCATTTAAGATCTCCAACAAGGTATGATTGAGATTTGATGTTTGAAGTTTTTTTTCTAGTGTTGACCTTAAGCTTGATGGATTTTTGAATCCAAGACGCATTTCTTGTATCGCGCAATAAAATATGTAACTCTCATGTTAATAACAGGGTCAACAACTCCCCAACTACCTTTATCTTCATCACTAGGTCATATTTTGTACACTGGCTTTTCTCCTTCTTCACAAGCATTATAATCACTTCCTCATCTATGCTTGTTAGATTTGAAAATAGATAGAAAAGATGAAGATAACAAATAAACATTCATTATTGTTAGTAATAAGAGACACATATTCCCGTTTTACAATGTCTTTTTCACTTGATTCATTTCTGCATTTTTTGACTGATTTGTGGCTCTGAGTTGAGCTAAACATAATGAATATTATATGAAATGTGACTATTGTTTCATTATTTTTTTTAAGAAGCTTGAGTTTCTTTTACTATTGGAGAATTTGTGTGTAGTGTAGTTCACAATCTACACATATTTACATAGTCTAATATTTAAAGTGTAACTAACGATGAAGAAATAGTCATATGGTTGGTAGATAGTTCTTAATCTATTTGTAGATTGATGAGGATTTTCTCCCTACTTTAATTTACTATATGTTATAGGATATATACCAAAATTTATCAAGATTTTCTACAAAATCATTAACAATGTTTTTTATATGAGTTATTAGTTTTGTTTGCATGGAACTTTCATAATAATTAGGTTCTATCATAGTTGCTCTTGCAATAGATTTTCTCACAATCTATGTAAAAATATTGTAGAACTCACCATATCTTAATGAAGATAATCCAAAGTTAAACTTGGAGCACTTAGTGGCCTCCTTATCAGTATTTATTAGACTATCATTGTTTATTGGTTGCTCAAAATTGTCCTAATGAATATTTTTGTTGTTGCCATACATATATCCACGGCATACCATGTCTATAACTTGATTCAATTTGGATCTTATGATTTAAGCATGTTTTTCTTTCAAATTTATTAAGATTATATGCCAAAAATAACTTAATAGCATGGAGTTGCACACTATTGGTTAGACTACATGATTTAATTGGACTGCTCACACCTACACATGTAGTAATTATCATAAATAGCTACATCAATATGTCAAATGTACAATTCAAAACACAATGAGTGCAAACCTTCTTATAAGGATAATTTGATAGAAGCGTGTCTGAACGTCCCATAGAAACCAAAGAAGAACAAAGATACAAATACAAATAAATAGTGGGAATTACGATCAACACGTAATGGCTATTATAGTCATAATGGTTCCATGTCCTTAAGAGGGAAAAAGGAGAAGTTTCTAGTCAAAACAATGAGAATTACAGCAAACACGCAATGACCATTACAACTGTAATTCTTCCATACATTTTCAAATATCAAGAGTTAGGATTCGTGTGAATCAACGAACATTATGGTTTGCGCGTAATGGGCATTAGGATTGTAATGCTTCCAGGCCTTCGGAAAAACCTTGGTTTTGTCTATTTCATTTTTGGTGCTTTCTGAATTATAGGGTAGGTTTGACAATGTCTAATGTTTTATGCTCTTTTTTTCTTCATTATATTAAAAATTGAAATAGTGGGTTTCTATTAGCTATTTCTTTGTAAGAAGCATTTTACTCCTTGGTGTATGTTCCAATGATTTGGTGTACAAAGATTTGAGAAAAATCTATTATTTCCCTGTAGTACTTTCTAGTAGAGTAATGGCCTTAAGTACTTGCACTTGGTTCTTCTTATTTTTCCTTTGACAATTTCACACAAATGGATTAGTCCATATTTCCCTTTCTTGAATTGATTTTGTGAATATTCCTATATCAATACAGAATGATTCCAGTTTCATTTAAGTTATGCTTCCTTGTTAACTTTACAATCAATCGGTCACTCAACATTTTTGCTTATTTTATATCATATTTTTAACTGCATGTTGGTGAATTTTCTAGATATCTTAATATGACAATCCGAGGTAGAGGAACTAGACGAAATCAAGGGAGTGGTCGTAATCAACTTCACCCTTCACCTTTGCGAGGTATATTAGTGAGACCATATTCGGTTCTTTAATACAATTCATGTGTTTTATTGCAAATTGATTTGATTAACCTAACACGACTACTGAGGTAATATTAATGTTTATGTTGGTTTTCATGTTTTTGTTTTAAATTGTGGACCTCATTACCTAGTGAGGCATGAAGGTTGTGGTCAATAACCTTACTGCATTATATATATATATATATATATATATATATATATATATATATTATATATATATATATATATATATATATATATATATATATATATATATATATATATATATATATATATATATATATATATATGCGCGCGCGTGCGTGTGTTGTGTGCGCGCGCGCGCATATTGACCAGAACAAAAGGCAAATGTTAGAGATGGTTATTGCACTAAAGTTTAAGCATAAATTCACTTATGATTTTGAAGATCTCTATGATGATATTGAAGATGAAGAGACACAACTCATCAAGAAAAAAAATTATCAACGAAAATTACTCAAACACCAAACAATTGATGTATATAATGTAAAAAAAAGGTAAAGAAGTGAGATTTGGATTTTTCAACAATATATGACAATCTAGTAGAAGAATTATACACAATCAAGGGAGAGGTCATAATGATCAACCAGAACCTTCTCAATCTTGCACTAGTCCAGCACCACCACCTCCACGTGCACCATTTTGCAAAGGTATTTCCCTTATACTACGAATCATTTCATGTCACATATGTCATACAGTGTCTGTTCGGTAAAAGGGCTCAAAGTTTAGATGTTTTATGGTTTTGTTAAAGTGAATGATATATTTGCATGTGAAAGACTAGAATTGTTAAAGAAGTATATATATATATATATATATATATATATATATATATATATATATATATATAAATAAATAAATAAACATTGTGATCTTTGTATCAAACTATGGAAACTTGGTAGTTCTCTTTTAGTGTTTGATTAGTCTTGTGTGTCTCTTGTTCGTTAGAGTTAGAGTACTTTACAGTATTTTATAATACTACTACATATATGTTTGTTAGAGTTAGAGTATTTTATAATACTACTGCTTATATCATTATAAATTTTTGCAACCAAAATATAAAGATTTTTAAGGCCTCTGTAATATTATCACAATCGCAAATTTTGCAATTACAGCTGCATCAATCAGTCGTATTCATCATCACTTTACCATAATATTAAGATTCATAGAATTTAATTGATTTTAATGGATAATATAAATTGTGCTTTTTACCTTTGCATTGCAAACAATGAAATCTAATGAACAGAAAATTATGCTTTAATTTCCCTTATCTGCATAAACGACGTTAGATTTATACGTTCATGATTGGTGAATTTCTCTTATTTACAAGGTCTGGCTGAGACTGGTGATTATTATGCCTATAATGGTGGTGAAGAAGAAGTGAGGCAGCTCATTCAGAAGAAAAAAAATTAACAACAATCACTTAAACAAGGAATTGATACAAATAATGCTAGAAAGTTTACTGGAGGAACTTATGGGATTTCAAACAATGAGAAGATGTGTGGCTCTATTTTTTTTTCTTTCCCACATTCTTCTGATCCACCTGCTAACAACTCAACTTCAATACCTTCAAGTAAAGGATCTCATGATATAAGAAAAGCTATATTTGTTGAGGCAGTTTCTAACCTGTAAGATTCTCATGAGTTATAAATACTTTGTTATTGCATTCTTAGAGATTGTTTCTATCACCAAAATTCTTATAATTGGAATTTAGTATGGTGTCATCCATGTTTAAATGAGAGTAGTTGCAAGTGTATGATGACTTAGTCAACTAGAGTTACAATGATTATTTAATTCTAATACATTATTTGCTGATATTTGTGTATAGCATGTGTCCATCCATGGTATCAATAGGTACAACAAAAAAGAACTAACAAAAGAAGAAGTGATAATTAATTAAAACACTTTATAAATTTTTGTGATGTGTATGCTTCCCTAAATATTTTAGTGTCAGACATTAGAACATGTGAAAATGAGGATAAATTTTTTATGGGATTTGAAGAACGACATGTGAAATTATATAATTGTAGGGATGCTTATGTGGGGATTAATGATGGGTTTAAAGTTGGCCACTTGAATGTTGCATTGAAATCTGATAATTTTGGACTGTGATTATAATTGTGTTTGTTCTATTTTGTATATAAGGGCTCTCTTTTGTTGTTGAAGATTAGTATTGTGGTTCTTATTGTTAGCAATTTTGTTTGTTTGTTTGAGATAAATATTGTGTAAATTATTATATAGCACATTATTATTTTCATTTTTTTCTTTCACTCACTTTATAAACATGAATTACAGGAGGAAGAGTTGAAACATGCCGTTTCATTTAGAGGTGTGTATGCTCGTGTTCATAAGAAAAAAGATGGAGAATATGTCTCTTAGCAATCAAAGTTATTTGTTGTAAGTTATTAAAATTTAACAATTCAATGTGTAATGTTTAACATGAAGGTAGGTTACATAATTACTATATTCTGGATCATAGCTTAGATGTTAGAAGAACTATGTCTATCCCATTTTCTGATGTCATCGGTCATTCGAGAATCATAGTTACATATGAGGAAGATATCAAAAAAGTTGTGGATAAGGCAATAACCTCTTTTGTCCAAATACAATTGACCTCGATATTGGAGCCAATCCTTTCAATGGTGTGAGTCATGTCAAAAGCACCATGCAAAGTGAAGTACCTGAAAAAGACCATGGAGATACAAGGTGAAACAATGTTTTCCAATCTATTTTGAAAATCATAGTTGATATGAAATATGAGTTGTGATTTCTGAATTTAAAATAAAATAAAATATTATTGTGATGTATATTATTTTAGTGTTGTTATAGATATTTCAAAATTGATATTGTGGTTATTTTAATGACCAGTGGATTGGTCCAACAAGATGAAGATATATGATATGAAAATATTTTTTAATTGTAATTTTCATTTTAGTAATAAAGTAAAAATGATATTATTTTTTAAAATTTTAACTTAATTTATTTAAATAAATATCAATAACTACAATACTTTTAAAAAGTATTTTGTACGAATAATTTTTTACAAATATTCTAATTAGTTTTGATTTTAAATAATTATTAAAAAATATGAATTAGTCTAATTAAGATTTATTAAAAAATCAAAGTAAATAGTTATAAAATTGTTCCATATATTTAGCTTGAGATTTATTATAATATCTTTCGTAGCTATATAGTTGAAAATATAAATTCAACCTGTATATTTTGCTACAGTTTTGTTGTGGCTTAGCTAGAAAGTTTTTAATATTAGTTGAAATTTTGCTAGGAAACTTTTGCCAAGATAATTAGCCACCTTAATTCCTAACAGATCTCCAACAAATTCTGTTTAATAGAGATTAGTTATAAACTAATTAATGTATTTGCCATAGCTAATTAGAGATTTCTTGTTGTGCGTTGTTCACTTAAAAAGGGGCGGAAAAACCACCATGATTTTCGGTTCTTTTTTTTATTTTAAAAATTAATCGGTCTATCACTTGAAAATACAGAAACATTAAATATATTTGAATCCTACAATTGCCCAAAACAAATTAAATTTGATACACTACTGCAAAGGGATTTCTACGATGATAAGCTCTACAAAATTAACACATTTCAAACAGTAGAAAGCTATGAAATTTTAATACTAAAAATACTATAAAAATTAGTTAATAAAATTAAAGATTTTTTTTATTTGAGTTTTATCCTGTCAAACATAATACGTGTATAATGCTAATAATGAATAATAACTTAAAAGACCCGAAGACTAAATTGAATACAAGTAAATAATATAATTCTACTTCAATTAAAATCTCTAAAATAATTTATTTTAGTATAATTGCATCTCCTATCGTATATCGTTGTACATTTTGCTTTAGTGATAAAAATATATACAAGATTTAAAGAACTCACATTTTTTATTTATTTTGATAATCCAATCCTTTATTTTTCTTTTATTTTCAGGAAACTATGTTTTATTCCAATACTATCCTATCGTAATCAAATTATATATTTCAATAAAATTTATACAATCTACTTTATCACATCAGATTTTTCTAATGAATAAAAATAAAATAAAGAACCAATTGATTATCCTATATGAATGCCTCTTAAATGTTCCATTGAAGATGCAATAATAATAATAATAATAATAAATAATAATAATAATAATAATAATAATAATAATAATAATAATAATAATAATAATAATAATAATAATAATAATAATAATAATGTTCCATTTAAGAGAATTAGGTGACATTGAAGAGTATGATAGTGATGAACTACCTCATGAGTATGATAGTGATAATTGTGAGATTATAAAGGGTGCCTTTGTAACCTTCAAGTTTCCAAAAAAAAAGGAAGACTATAAATGGGAAGTAGAAATTTATTTTGCTACAAATGATGACTTTAAAGAGGCTATAAAAACCTATGTTATACATTCAGGAAGAAACTTGAAATTTAAGAAAAATGACAAAAGGAGGATGAGAGTGAAGTGCAAGGATGGTTGTTCATGGGAGGCATATTGTGCAAATATAAAAGGGCAAGGAACTTGGCAATTGAGGACAATAGTGGACACACATACATGTAGCAAGGATTATAAGATTATGTTCCTAAATTCCAAGTGGTTAGGCAAAAAGATTCAAAGCAATGTTAGAGAGAACTCGGATTTGAAGTTGAGTGATATTATGGAGAAGACACATGAAAAGTGGAATGTATGCATCAACAAGACACTAGCATATAGAGCAAAGACACTTGTTGTTGATATTGTGGATGGTTCATTTAAGAAGCAATATAGAAGAATCCATGATTATGGCCATGAACTGTTAAGCGCAAATCCAGGATCAACTATTAAAATTACAAGTCATCCATTTCAAGGAGAAGGGGGAAATAGTGAACACCCTGGGAGGCAAATGAGTCCTCACTTCTAAAGCATGTATATATGCCTCAAAGCTTGCAAGGAAAGTTTTTTCAAATCCAGATCTATTATAGGATTGAATAGGTGTTTCTTAAAGGGATATTATGGTGGAAAAATACTAGCTTCCATTGGGAGGGATCCAAATGACCAAATGCTTCCAATTGTATATGCAGTTGTTGAGGGTGAGACTAAGGATTCATGGAGTTGGTTTTTAGAATTATTGACAGCTGATTTGGGAGGAGTCAGATTGTGCAAAACCTATACCTTTATAAGTGATCAACAAAAGGCTAACTCTAACTTTGAATTTTACTTATTTCATATATATCACCAAATGTTTTAACACCTTGAAAATTTTTGATTGCATGGTTTTTTACCAACTATTGAGGAGTTACTTCGTAATGTTGACCATAGATTTTGTGGTAGGCATTTAAATAGAAATTTCAGGAAGAAGTTCTCTGGCCTAAAACTGGAGGAATTGATGTGGATGGCTGCAACTGCAAGTCATGTGAATGCTTGGGAGAAAATAATGCTTGAAATCAAGGGAGTCAATGAAGAGGCATTCAAACATCTCATCAAAATTCCACCAAGATTCTGGAGCAAATCAAGGTTCAGGACAAATACTAGTTGTGATACTTTGGTGAATAATATGTCTGAGGCATTCAATTATGTCTTTGTAGCTGCTAGAGCCAAGCTAATTGTGACAATGCTTGAAGAAATTATAGTGTATATAATGAAAATATGGGAATCAAATAGGAAAAGGATTGACAAATATGAAGATACAATGCTACTTGTCATGCCCTAATTTTTAATCCTAAGATCCCACATATCATCTGCATCCTTGCACACAAGCAGGGTCACGTCTTGGTCCCTCCACTTATTCACCTTTAGGTTTTGCTTTTGTAGGGATCATCAAGCACCTCTTTGTTGATGTTTTTACCTTTGTGTTTATATGATTAATTTCTTATCTAACCACTAAACAAAATATCAAAAATATGTTTTATCTTCCTTAAGTTTATTGTGCAAGGTAGGGCTTTTCAATCAAGAGCATCTTAAATTTTTGTTGCTTACTTCTCAAGAAAAGTCAAAGGTTCGTGTGTTTTCCATGCCTTCTTCAATAAGCAACTTCAAGCTTTGAGCAATTTAATCAAGAGGAGATTCAAGTACACCTTATTTTGAGTTCATATGATCATCCATGTGATTTTAAATACAAGAAAAGTCCAAGTACACAAGCTTGTTTCAAGTGGTTTGACCAAAAAGTCAATATTTTGAAGTCAAAGTTCTAAGGACCAAGAAGGCATACTTGTTGATTTTATCCGAGTTGGAGCCCTTCTTATAAATGATGTATAGGTTCACATTTTCATGATTGTGAGTGAATAGTTGAGTGTTCTCCAAAAATGACCAAACCATCTTTCGTTTTGATTACTAACATCATTTACTAACATTTCTACTTGTAGTCAGTTTTATTTCCAAGTCATTTACTTTATGCTCTTTTATTTTTATGCCATTTACTTTATGTTTAGCATTCCATATCATATTATTGGTGATTATGTAATTTTTTCTTTGTCCATTTGGACTTTTCTTTTATATTCTTGTAAAGAAAACACTAATAAAGAAAAACCTAAAAAAGAAGCTTGGTTCTCTTGACTCATGGACTTGTGGTTACTATCATCAACATCATTGTAGCGCTATGGACTTAGATTTAGGATCTTGACATTTGCTTTGGTATATGTGACTTGAGACCTTGGAGTTCATCTGATACCTCTGACTTTGGACTTCCTTTGGAGACTTGGTTTGAGTTACTTTGGTTTTATCTGATACATGGATTATTATTTGCTTATTTTGGCTTTCTTGGGGCTTAATCCAAAGGAGAGAATTCTTGCTTGACTTATGTCATAAAGCTTTGCTATTTCTTGGTTAGATCTTTCCTCCCCTAGCTTTTACTTTATGCTCTAGGATAGTCTCTTCTTCTCCCCCCTTTCTTTAATTTTCAAACTCTTCTCTCTTTTTCAAAACCTTCTTGTTTTCTAACTTGAATGATTTTTCTCAATAAACTTTGACTTTTGTCAAGTGATTTTCAAAACCTTTTTCCTAATAAATGCTAATCCATTTTAAGTATATTCAGACCAATTTCAAAAGACTAAAAAATGCATAACTCATTCGAATCTTTTTTTATGCCCTTTGTGCACTTTTCCCTTTTAAACTTTTCTCAAAAGTTTTGACATGAGTCAAATTCCATTGTTGAGATATAATTCTCCTATGCCCATAGTATTGATGATAGTTCTTTTCCATCTAATAGATCTAGTGACATACTTATTGATCCTTATCCAAGTTGGAGCTCTTCTCATGATGATGCAAAGTTCTCATACTTGTGGGTGACTAGTTGAGTATTCTCCTTAAAATGACAAAATGTCTTTTCATAAAAAAAGTCAAAACAAACACCTTTGGTATTTTTACCATGAACTACAAGGTTTTAATCCTGTATTGCACTTTGTTCATACGTAGGCATGAGACTTCAAAAGTCTTGGCAAACAGAAAAATCATAAAAAGAAACATTTCTTTTCCCATCTCTCCAATCTTTTGCAAATAACACCCATTTTTCAAACCAAAAGGCACATTTTCAAAGAGGTTTGCATGGAGTACCATAGATGTTTAGGGTGTTAATACCTTCCCTTTGCATAACTAACCCTCAGACCCTTATCTCTTTTTATTAGTTTTGTTTTAAAACTTCTTTGGGTTTTGTTTGTTCTTTTTCCCTTTCCTTTGGAAATAATAAAAGCGCGGTGGCAACTCTTGCTTTATAAGTTAAGTTAATCAATAGCTTAATCTCAAACTTTTACCGCTACACTACCTAACATAAAAAAGAAGATGGAAAGGGAATCACAGAAAATAAACCATTAGAATGTGAGGTAATGATTAATTTGTTGTCCTTTTACTCTGTTAAATGCCTATGATGAATGTTGAATATTACAGGCGTGCAGGTGAATATGACTACGAGGTTAGGCATATATCACTAAATGGAGAAAAATATGTTCTCAATCTTTCCAAAAAAAATATGTTGACATGGCTTCCATGTTGCCATGCAATGTCATGCATGAAGGATCAACATTTATAAATTGATGATTTTATACCTGACTGTTATAAGAAGGATCTCTATGAAGCTTTCTATTCACCAGTTATTTATCCAATTAACGGGGAAGCTTTGTGGACTAAATCTGATGTTGTTGATCTCCATCCACCACCAATAAAGAGACAACTTGGAAGGCCCAAGAAAAAAAGAAATAGAGAAGCTGGAGAAATGGTGAGGGATGAGACACACTTGAAAAGGGCAAACCATGGAATATAGTGTAGTCGTTGCCATAAGAAAGGTCACAACAAGGCCATGTGTAAACTGCCACAACCAGAAGGTGCCTTAACTCAGGTAGCAGAAGGAGCCTCAACTCAAGAACCACAAGCAATAATTTCAAGTCAACCACCACAATCAACAGTTTCAAGTCAGTCACCACCCAAAAAGAAAAAAAAAACTTCAAAAGGGTGGGAAGCCTGTTTCAAGTCAACCTTGATGTTTGGTTGTGATATTTTTTATGCCTTATAATGGCTTTTTCTAATGTTATTTTAGTGCCTTATAATGGCTTATTGACAATGGCTTATAATGCCTTTTTGTAATGTTATTTTAGTGCCTTATAATGGCTTATTGACAAAGTCTTATAATGGCTTTTTGTAATGTTATTTTAGTGCCTTATAGTGGCTTATTGACAATAGGTTGTTGATATTCCTCACTTCCATGGTGCCTTTTTGTAATGTTACTGATATTCCTTATGATGGCTTAATGACAATGGCTTATAATACCTTTTTGTATCACTTTTTGGAATGTTATAGATATGCATTATAACAGATTATATTCTGTTCTAGCTTTTATACCAGTTATGTATCAATGTTAAAACAAATGAATAATGTACAAACACAATATTTTGTTAAACCAGACACTAACATTCTTCATTAAATAAACATAAGATTGCATTCATATTGTGAAAACAAAACACTAAATTATCCTAATCCTGATTGAAATACTTTGTTACAAACACAAGGTTCAATCCTAAGCTCAACATCCCAACCACAATGGACATTTTCAACCATCCTTTAGTGTGGATAACCTCATTCTTCAATTTGTTAATTTTCTTCTCTTGTCTTTCAAGCTTCAAATCCCTTTCATCAACCAATTCATCTCCTAACCACTTGAAGAAATTACACCCCTTGCCCATGTGATTTCTGTAATTTCTACAACCCTAAAATTTTCTCCCATAGTTGACACTATTCACATCAGTAATAGTACGAAAAATACTACCATCTTGGCAAAAACACTCAATTTTCATGTTTCTACGAAGCACGGATCCAGATGTACCAAAGCCTATGATTGAGGCACTACTAGCATTCTTAGACATTGAAGCACTGATGGAAGATAGAGGAATACAAATGCACAATGGAAGATGGAAGATGGATGTATGAATAGTGAAAAACGAAGGAGGAAGATGAAGATTAGGAAAACACAAACCCTAAATGGTTTATAAAACAACAACTGAGTCTTAACTGGAATGGTTGCATACCTGACATGTCACCTCAATCCTACTTAACGTTTTCTCACCCTAACTAACGGAAGGGACCAAATACTTTAACGGAAGAGAAGTTAACGTATCAATACGCAATATTTTTTTAGTTAGGGGACCAACACGAAACTTCGCTTAAAGTTAAGGGACCTAAGGACTAATTATACCTAATAATAATAATACAAATAATAATCATAATAATTATAATAATATTAACAATAATAATAATAATAATAATAAATAATAATAATAATAATAATAATAATAATAATAATAATAATAATAATAATAATAATCATCCTCTATGAATATTTGGGATATGAATTCTTTACATTTTGTTTTATAGTCTTTAGCTTCAAAGAAACATATATGGTTGTTGATAGATAACATGGATAAGGGAAGTGACTTTAGTGAAATTTTTACTCAACTAAGCCACTTTTTCAAAAAAAATCCAAAATAATCTACTTTTCAGATTAATTTCCAAACTACCCCACTTTGAAGAGGTGACGCCAATTGGATTGGCTAGTGCATATGGTATTGCTAATCTAATTGGTGTCCATGTGTAAAAAAGGAGAGGAGACGCCAATTGGTCCAACGCCTCCATGTATTGCGTAATTTTTTTTGAAAAACAATGTATGTTTTAGATAAAAGTCGAAATCGGACCAATTGATATTAATATTAATATGCATTTACATACGAATACCATAAAGACTAATGTCGTTGACCGGAATGACCTAACTGACCTCCGATACCACATCCCCTAGCTACCCGAACGCGTGACCCTAACCCACATTGATGATTCACCCCAAGTGTTTGAGGATTTGAGGACCTAGGAACATCACCACCACCTGCAATGAAGCGTTACCGCCATAATTGAGTTCGTGATCCATGCTAGAGTAGTTGGGATGTGTTTGAGTTATTGGAGGACGACCAGGATGATTGAAGGGAAACATTGGTGTGAATGATGCGTTGAGGAAATGTTGAAATGATTGTTGTGGTGTTTGGTAGCCATATGGTTGTTGCATCTTCCATTGTGTATGCTTCACTTTCCTGGTCAAGATCCATTCAAGGCTCACTTGTTCATGGTCTATTATGGAGGTTTCTTTGGTTTGTTTAGCATTCACTTCTTGGCCTTACATGTTCATCTTTTTCTTGTCTATATTCATTGGTTCAAGCCCATTTCCATGGCATCACAACTTCCACTTGATTTAATTCATCCCTAGCATTGCATATGATCATATCCTCATGCTTAGTCCATGCCTAACCTATTTCATTTGGCCAATGTCATTCATGCCATTTGCATTGCCATTGTTGTTTGGTCCATGAGTCTTTGATTATGACCTAATTCATTGTACATCTTGGGCCTTGCTAGAGTTTTTGTGTTATGCTTAGCATTGTTCATCCAAGTTATGGTCATATCCATTGATCCATGATTAGGTATTCATCAAGTTCATCACTTAGTCTATTCCATGTCATTTTCATTGGTGTTTGGTCCATGAATCGTTGGATAGGTCCTAATCATTATCCATTTTGGTCCTTAAGTCTTGTTTCATTTAAAATTTGTGTCCATTGATTCATGGTATCATGTTCATTCATTTCAATATCTTTCATATCCATACAATTCATTTCAAACAGTCAATGCATTCAAATATCAAATATCATTTCATACAATCACATTCAAAGTCCATACATGTACAAAGACTACAAAATTGACCATTTATACAATAGTTGACTTTTGGTCAACAATTGACTTTTTGCACGACAACCAAAACATTTAAAAATAACATTTCTAACTGATTACAACAATCAAACTGATATCATTTGATCCAAACATCACTTCCATAACATCCTTATCATTTTTTACTCGCACTCATCCACGTAAGACATCGAGTCTCTCAATACTTCTAGTTTTTTTTGCCTTTAGGTATGTTTCCGTCTAACCAATGAACCAACTCGCATCAACGTGGGTTAGGGTCACGCGTTCGGGTAGTTAGGGGATGTGGTACCAAAGATCGGTTAGGTCATCCCGGTCAACGACATTAGTCTTTATGGTATTTGTATATAAACACATATTAATATTAATATCAATTGGTTCGATTTCGACTTTTATCTAAAATGTATATTGTTTCTTTAAAAAATTACGCAATACACAGAGGCGTCAAACCAATTGACGCCTTCTCTCCTTTCTTACACATGGGCGTCAATTGGATTGGCAATGCCAGATGCACTAGTCAATCCAATTGACACCACCTCTTTAACTTAGAGAGCACACACCATTTAATCTGGCGTCACCTCTTTAAAGTGGAGTAGTTTGAGAATTAATCTGAAAAATGAGTTATTTTGAGAATATTTTTGAAAAAATGGATTAATTGAGTAAAATTTTTGAATTTAGTTTCATTAGATATTTCAAGCTAGCCCATGTTTGAACTACAGAGTTTTGGACCATCAGTAGCTAATAGTGCTATTCACTATCACTCCAAAAACGTTCACAAGTAGCTTATCTGAATTTTAGAATTCATAAAGAAATTTTGGACAAAATTAAAAAAAAAAAAAAAACTATCAAAATGTCATAAATGATACATCTAGAAGTAGACCAACTACATGTCATAGATTTGGTTGGCCTAATAACTTAGTGGGGGGAAAGTGGAATTATACGGCTAAAATTTATCCATAGCATAAGATAGTAAAATGCCTTTTACATTATTGGAAAAATGTCAAGGTGAAATGATTGCCAATGTAGCATGGTTTCTTAAAAGCACATAGGTAAACCTAAAAAAGACAACATCTATTATGCATTATTTATCATGAAGGAATGCAATAAAAACAGAACATTAATGGAATGATAACATAGAGGTTTATCTTCATAGCAAAACATAGTGGGAGAATGAATTCGAATTGAAACTCAGTTTTATCCTATATGATCTTGGAGGTGACTTTGCCTCATGCTATAAAGACCACTCTACTAGGCTATGGAGAAGCATTCCCACGATTCTTGGTAGCAACTTTAATGTTCTTTATATACATAGCTACCTTACGCCTTGTTATCTATCATGCATACACACCAAACACTACAATTATCCTCACGGATTAAGACTAATTAACATACATAGGTTTGCAGTCTAATTTACGCGAGTTCAGATTAGACCAACCTTTTTTAAATAGAAAAAACATCAACTCTTTATAATATTTAGTTAAAAGACTATACCAAATAATCATATTTTTTTTTAAGTTTATCAACATGGTGTATTTAAATAAATATAAATAATTTATTATTGTTATTATTATTATTATTTTGGTTAAATAGTTTAGTGGACATAATTCATCTTTTAAAGATGAAGATATGTCATGAGTTCGAATTCGCGCTCCTACTTTAATGTCTCTGCATAATTATTAAATAAATTTAGTTAACAAGATTTATTATTATTATTATTATTATTATTATTATTATTATTATTATTATTATTATTATTATTATTTTAAAACATTTGTAAAAATATGTTGAAAACATCTTATGAATAATGAGATATATTATTTTCAAAAGTTTTTTAAAATAAAGTTTTATAAAATTTATACTATTAGGTAAATTTAAATAAGTTAATGCAAACAATTTTTTGTATTATTGATATTTTTATTTTTTAGTTCGTATAAACATTAATTGAATTATTTATTTATATATGTTTAAATAAAATAGACTTTTAAGTAGGTTAACATGTCAATCGGGCATTCGGAAAAATCAATACTATAAATAATATATTTTATGACGACGATTTCACCTCATGTTTTGAAAAACGGAAGTATAATCTTTGGGTGCATCCTGTTTTTATTTTTATATTATGTCGATTATTTAGAAAATCGAGGGAGTAAACTTATTCAATGCAGATGCTTCGAATCTCATTGACCTCAGTTTATGTTTTTATTTCATTAAAAATGACAAATACTTGAATATTTTATTTTTAATTTAAAAATATACTAGTTTTCACTCAATTTTCTTTCCAATTGAAAAAAAATATACATAAATATTTGATTATTAATTTAAAAATACGATATTCTCTGCGTGGTCTCTGAGCTTAACCCTTTTCTAAAAAATTAAACCTTCTCATCAATAATGATGTCTTTATCTAATAAGTTTAATTAAAATTTATATATACACATTAAGACATTAAGAAATTGTTCAATTAAAAAAGTAATATTATTATTTTGCCATCACCAATGGATAATGTGTAAATATGTGTATACTATTTATTTTAATCTAACTTCTATATTAATGTATTTAATACATTGAACAAAATTTTATATGAATATTTTAATTCTTCTTCGAAATTGACGCCCTCAAGTATATTCTTAGGAGAACTTCATTCTTAGGAGAAATCTTCATGAAACTACTGTTTTTTCACATACTCAACAATATTATATCATGTGGCTTTACAACTTCGAACCATTACAGTTAGTATAAAAAGAAACAATTAAAATATGAAAATGTATAAACTTAGACAAAACTTTAAATAAAAAATAGGAGAGGAAAAAAACGAACGCGTGGCCAAAACGCAACTCATGGAAACTCCATTTAAAAAAAATATAATATATATAGAAAATATATATATATATATAATATATATATATATATATATAATATATATATATATTATATATATTATATATATATATATATATATATATATATATATATATATATATATATATGAAATGGGCCGGTCTATTTGTTTCCATTTTTATCCTTGACAATTGATTATCATTTATATCATTAATACTTCGTTTAGTCTTTCATTGATTTTTTCAAACATATAATTCTTCACTCTGTTACACGTTAAATCCTCCATCATCTGTAAGTGTGTACAGTTTAATAATTACATGCATATTTTTTCACTTTTTTTTTAAAAAAATGTTTATACGTAACTTGGATTGTTGAAAAATAGAGTATTATATAGTTGAAATATGTTGTATTTGGTTTAGTTATCTGTGCTAATTTATACTTACGTGCATGATTTCTATATTTGATTTATTGATGTGTTGTGGATATTTTTCTCTATGTGTATTTACATTCTGTATCTAGAGTTACTACTCTATATGAGACATTCCTCAATTAAATTTATTTTAATGATTTAAAGGGTGATTTTGTTTATTTACCTGTTAGCGTGAGGCTTAAAATGATTGTTATTCATCTGTTCATATGATCAATTTTGATGCAAATAATTAATCTTTCTAATCAATATAGAAGAATTTTACTATTTTATTAAATTACTATCTTTTATATTTTAAAGTTACTATATATATCATAATAAGTTTAATTTAAAAAATTAATTACTTTTTTTTAGTTAATATCTATTTCCTGTCTAGGTCTATTTCGGACCATTTTTTATTTTATTTTAAA
Source organism: Lathyrus oleraceus (assembly GCF_024323335.1). NCBI lineage: Eukaryota > Viridiplantae > Streptophyta > Magnoliopsida > Fabales > Fabaceae > Lathyrus > Lathyrus oleraceus. The sequence continues at coordinate 408,428,504 of NC_066584.1, forward strand.
AATCTTTGAACAGAGTCGTCACCGAACTTTATTTTATTTCAAAAGAAGGAAATGAAAAATATCGATAAAATCTTTAAAAGAAAAAGAAGATGGTCGTCGCAACCAAATTCGAGTTCGGGAGTCGATTACGAAAGAGGGGGGTATTATCACCCCTCATATCCGTTATACTCAACGGAAACCTTTTAGTTAACCTTGCGATTGAATGCTAGTGTGATGTTAGTTTGCGATATTTTACATATTGAGCTAAAAGAAGATGTTTAGGGTTTTTTATCAATGTGTCTGACAAGATTTCATAATCCTGCTCCTACGCATCTTCATAAGTGATGGAGAACTCAAGGCTAAATAGTTCTTTGTAGAAAAGAATTATTTATTGATTTCTTTTAAAGAGTGAGACTTTAGACATATCGAGTGGTTAAATCTTTGCTTGATGCTTGCTCTTGGAGGCGGAAGTCTTTGTTTGTTTCACGTCGATATGGATAAAACACACTCATTTCTGAAAAGGTTTTCGAAGTTGCGCAAGGGCGGAAAATAATTTTGATGTGTTTGAATATTTTTGAGTGATTGACGAATATTCAAAAGGTATGCTAAGTGCGACCATCACATGAATATTCGGGGAAATGAATAGAAATTACTTACGCCTCAATCCTTTTTCAATCGAATTATTTATGAAATTTGTGTGACGAATCAAGTCGTGATTCTTTAACGAGTGATGAGTATTTGAACAGTAGGCTAAGTGTGGCTATCACACGAATACTCGGGGAAAAGAGGAGAAATTACTTCCTCCATAATCATTTTTCGTTCAAGAAAGAATTAACTTGATTCATTTATTTAAAAGTGTTTTAATATGATCGACGAATGTTCAAACGATAGGATAAGTGCAGCCATCACATGAACATTCAAAGAAAGGAGAAGAAAATTACTTTCACCTCGACCCTTTTTTAATCGATAAATTATAAAGAAAAAGATTTTCAAACCTTCATATAAGCAAAAAGAAACTCGATATTGATCAAGAGTTTACACATTAGTATGAAAATGGTTTGTGAAAAGGATTTAACTATGAGATAAAACAAATCAAACATAATACTTAGTCTTATAAATGATAAAAATATACCTCATACACACTCATTAACTTTAACTAAAGTCTATGCATATATTTATAATGAGATAAATGGAAATTGATATAGAGGAATTTATTGAAAGAATAGGTTAAAGCACAAAGAGATCATCTCAAATTAAAATCTAGCATAAAAATTTTAATAAATTTTTTTGTCAAAATTAATGAATAAATAACAACTCTAATTAACCCAAATCACTAAACCATAACCAAAAGTGAATATATATATATATATATATATATATATATATATATATATATATATATATAATATATATATAATATATATATATTATATATATATATATATATATTATATTTGATGAATGGATAGACACCACTAAACTTAATTCAGAGTAATAATAATATGTAGCTTAAGAACAACACATAAAGCTATGGGCAGAACTACTTATCATCGCGTAAAAAACAAACAGAATATGGCCATGTGAATCACATACACCATATTTATCCACCATTTCATGCAATTACTACACATTCAAATGAACTAACAACTTTTGCATGGAATAATAAAAAAGGTCCTCATGAATCCTCATTGAAGATGCTTATGAAATAAACTAATACACATCCAACACAAACCTAACTTCTTAATCATCAGATGATATAGATGCAATAAAATTAAGAAATACTTTTGAGTTCTTAATCATCAAATGATATGAATGATATGTATTGAGATTAAGAAATACTTTTAATTCTTAATCATCAGATGTTGTGCAAATTTACCGAGGATATGATAGGTCAATATCAACTCGTGAGTTAATACTTCTTCAGATATTGGTTTTGGATGATCATGTTCAGCCGTTCTCACTGAAGGTAGATCTCTGGGAAACAAGTGACCGTATTCGTCCGCTTACAGCAAAGGTAGTGAAGGTAATGGAAACACAAGAAATGAGGGTTTGAATTGGGTTTCTAGAATGAAAATCATTTGCATAACTAAAATAATGAATACAATTATTTTGATCCTGGTTCGCTGTTAACTAAGCTACCTCCAGCCCATCCGCCCAGGTGATTTCGCCTTATCACAACGACTTAATCCACTATAACCAAACTTGATTACAACAACAAAGACTAACTGTCAGTGTCTTCTTGAGTAATTTTTCCTATACCCTAGTCACTCAAGGAAATACAATCACAATGATTGAAATATAAAGTGTGTTACAAGACGTTTCTAAGAAAGAAGATTACATAAATGAATTACAAAGAATTTTACACAAAATATTTTCTATGAAGTGTATGAACAAAAGTTCCTTGTGTGTTTATTTTTCTTTCTCTTAAAATATTCATAGTATGCAATATTCATAGTATGCAATATTCATATAGATGATATTATCTTAGTATTGAAACGGTTCCATTCATCTAAGACTCCTTTATATAGGCAATGAAAAGATCTACTAGAGGATAGAAATGCAATACATAAGTGTATTTGTATCTGAAGCTAGCGGAAATATACCTAAATGCATTGCACGCTCGAACGTACAATAGAGTCGTCATCGAACTTTATTTATTCCTGAAGGAAAGGGAAAACGTCAATAAATCCCGGGGGAAAGAGATATGATGGGCAAGGAAGTCATTTATGCAAGGGGAAGGTATTATCACCCCTAACATACATGGTACTCCATGGGAACCGTTTTGATTATTCTTGTTCGAATGAGTGTTATCCTTAAACTCCTTGAGAGTGGTCCTTAGTTCGAGGATCTGGGCTTAATAGTCTTCCCTCGCTTCTTTCTTCATTGCATTTGACCTCTCAATAGTTTTCTCAAGGTCCATGATGACTCGGTGCGCTTCATCCAACCTGTCGTTGCGGAAGTCTAGCTCAGAATTAGCTCCTTGTAGAGCTCCACCAACCCAAACTCTCTATCCTTCGACTATTCGGAGCCTCTTCTTGCTATCCTCCAATTTTTCACAAACTTGCTTACCCTTATCCTCCAAGACGTGATTACGTCCCTTGGAACGATTGAGTTGGACTCGTAATTGAGTGTTCTCCAACCCAAGCTCTTTGATTTGGTTGGTAAGCTTTTCCATGTCCTCTTGTAGGATAGGCTCGGGTTCGGGCATCAACGAGAATGAAGAAGGGTCAACAACAACGGCATCTTAACAACCCTAGCCCTCTCTTTTACCCATATATAGTATGGTTCCTTGGCTAGGATGTTTTTCTTATCCCATTCTTGGTCAATACGGACTATATTTGTCCAATCTTTTTGCACTCTCTTCACATTTGAATCGAGCGGATCCATGGTATTGACGATGAAGGGAATGAAGTATCTTTCCTCAAGAGGACTCAACATGGCATACCCCAGTTGTCTTTTGAGTATAGCAGGGTGGTAGTTGATGCAACTTTACATTCCTATTAAGGGTACGTTTGGGAACCCTCAGCATCTTGCAATGATGTATTTCTTATCTAATTCTCTCTTGTACCATAAGATTGAGCTGACAGAGAGAGATGCGAACTTCTGAAGCCATGTCAGATTGCTTTGAGTAAAAGGCCCATGTTGAGGCATGTTGTCCCTCATCCATAGATGTAATAGAGGAGCACAATAGAGGAAAGTACATCCCTTCTTCTCATGCCTTGTATGAAAGGTATGATAGAAGTCGGCAAGTAGGAAAGGCACATGATTCTTTGTTAGAAAGACTTCAACTGCCAAGTGATCCACAAACTTGTCCACATTTGGGAAGAGAATAATTCCGTGAATCAGAAGTGCCAAGGTTGCACCGCATAATTCAGGTGTTTCTTCCTTCAATATTTCCCAGGCATTGGCTTCGAGGTATTTTGGGGTCAATCCCTTGACTGATCCTTTAACGCCCCAATTGGTCACTAGCTTGTTGGCGTTGATACCCAAGGCGAGTGAGAGCTCGGTCAAACAGAAACCTTCTTCTATCTTGGGAAAGGGGTTGTATTCTTTGATTGATCGGTTGAGGAGCCTCTTGAGGTCTTCCAGGGTTGGAGAGATTTGGAAGTCGGGGAAAGTGAATCATCTTAAGGGGACACCATAGTATTGGGCCATTATACTGATAGCACCATAATCAACCTTCTTAGTCATAAGCTCTGTGATGTTCCTAAAATTGGATCTAAACTTGTTGTCCTTGAGGGTTGTCACCTTTGAGCTGACGACCTTCAATGAGCTGATGTCAGGACTCTTGAATCGGAAGGTATATGTGTTTTCCTTGTTGAAGTATCCATTATTGTCTTGGTAAATGGTCTTGTAATTATGTGTTTGAACAAAAGAAAATCTTTAAGAGATTTGCTTATTATTTTGATGATGAATGTATATATGAATGAATGATTGGTTTTTTTATTTATTTCCACAGATCTTAGGCATGGGTTCATAGTTTCAGACCATTGTGACAAAGCATGGAGTTTAATAATGACTGCTTGAAAAACAAAGGTTCTCGCTTTGTATGATCTAGGGCATTTGGAAAATTGGGTGTAAGACACTGCCCCTAGAGTCATGGACTTCCTTGACTATTAACCGCGTATGTCAATTTACTTGTCAGGCGACTGCTCCATTAAGGCCATCTACTCTAAGTGAGATCTTCGTATCGACCCTTATGAGGAAGGCACCCCGGTGGCCTATACTATGCGACCATCGGTCTAGGATGGACATGGTTAAAGGTTCTACAAAAGGGGTCTTAGGGTCACAGACTCTAGTAAAGGAAAGGATGCTTACGCCGAAATCATGACGGTCATCAATCCCTTAAAATATTCTACCACTAAGTTAGGTTCTCGTACGACCATAACGAGGAAGGCACCTCGTGGACCAATACTATTCAACCTCTCATATCTCAAGAAAACTCTCTAACTAGGGTGGAGAGTCTTTCACACAAGGTTTTCTTTGCAACCACTATTGCTTCTAAATTTGTTCGTCACGGAACCAGGGATTTGGATCAACAGATAAACAAAGAGAAATATGTACATGTTAGCAACAAAAAATATATACATAAGAAAAAATAAATGGCGGATAAATCTCCATATACGTAAAAGAGAAACAAACCCATACTAGGCTAAACTCGCTTAGAGAAAGCTGGGTCCCTATCAGAGTCGCCAGTTGTTGCTACCGGGGGAAGTAACAAGAAATCGGGCAGACTTTTTTGAACTAAAGTCGGATCAGAAGAGTCACCACCAAATTTTATTTTATGTGCCTCCGTTGGATAGGCGAGGGGAAATAATCGATAAAACCCTCAAAAAGACAAGCGCACAGGAAGCATATAAAAAGGAATAAGGTATCGGTCTCGCAACCGAGATTAGGGTTCGGGAGTCGGTTACGTAAGGGGAAGGTATTAGCACCCCTCACGTCCATCGTATTCCATGGGAACCATTTGGGTTGTTTTACGTACGTGGGGATTTATTTTTGAAAGAATATGTGTGAAAGAAGCGGGTGTTTTTATTATTATAGTGCTCGCTAAGGATTGGGGCCCTTGTGCCTACATGTCACTCACTCGAGTATGAGGAATCAGATCTATGTAGTTCGGAGTAGAAATTTTTTGTGTGTTCATTGATTTTACCTTTGAGAAAAGGGTTTTCGGGTTGGTGCCCTAAGGCACAAAAATAAGGTTTGATGGGTTGTGTTAATTTTACCTTAAACAAGGGTTTATGAAAAGAGTTTCTATTTAGATTGCACTAAAGTCTATGGGCGGAGGTGATTATTCTAGATAACAAGTCAAACGTCTTGCATCCAAAATAATCAGAGTGAGTGTAGGAATGCTCCATTTTGACTCATTCTCCAGCACTTAAGGCTCGTGGCGCACAATACTAATCGTAGTTATTAAGTATTTTGAGTTTGATTATGAAAAAGCCGCTTGACGTTGGAACAAGGGTTTTGTTAATTCCTTAGGATTGACATTAATTTTAGAAAACAAATAATGTAATCATCTCTGTTGTTTTAATATGTTGGGTTGAAGAAATTCAACATCTGGACCAACATGTCATGTACGATGTCACGACATCAGGTCTGTGACATCGCACATGTGTAAAGAACTGAATTAATTAATTCAGTATATATTCTGGGATCAGCAAGGATATCTGGTGAATATCCTAACTCCCATGTGGAGGTCTTGAAGACTCAATCAGAAGATATATAGGCTCAAAATATGGAGATATATATGGAGAGATTCTAGGATTGAAGACCTTGTTTGTAGCAGAATTTTTCTGCTGAAGTTGTAACAGCAAAGAACAAGTCTGTTGCGACTTCTGAAGGCCCAAATCCAGTTGGGTGATTAGGTTATAAATAGCTGATTGTAATCTAGTTTTTGTAAGCCTCTTAGAATGAATTTTTAGGGGTGTGTGTAAGGTAAACCTCCCAATCTGTGGGAAGGTTACCATGTGTATCTCAGTGGTAAATCCTGAGAGTGTTTGTAACTCAAAGCCTGTAGGCAAGAGTGATTTTGTTCTTGAATGAAGCTGTGAAGCAAGTTCAAGGTGTGTTAACATTACATTGTATTTGTAGTGATAGGAATGGAAACTGGAGGTTTCTATCTAGGAGTTCCTAGGTATAGATTGCATTGGGTAGGGATTAAGTGAAGAGTTGTAAACGGGTGAGTTTAGCTCTGAATTAATACTGCTAATAGTGGATCTTTGGCTTGGTAGCCCCCAGATGTAGGTCATGTTGGACTGAACTGGGTTAACAATTTCCTGTGTTTGTTTTCCTTCTGCATGTGTTTTTATTACTGTCATAACTCAGCAGGTATTCCAGTCAGCTTATCAAGATGATAACAGACCTGGCATATAGCCTTCTGTTTGAATGTCAATCAGAATGTTGTAACATTCATCATGGACAGTAGATACTGAATGATAAGCAGGTTAATTTCAGTTCAGTATTTATTTAAGTCTGTTCTTTTCAAGGATAACAGACCTGGCTGAAGGATCATTGTGAAACTGTCAAACTGGATGTTTTGACAGTTGATACTGAAGGTTGATACTGAAGTAGAGACTAGTTAGTCTTTTACAGTACTGCAAACTTAGCACAGTACAGTTCCAGGAACATAACAGAATCAGCATATGTTCTGGATGTCGAACTGAATGTTGTGACATTCATTCCCAACAGCAGGAGCTAAAGTGTAGGATGATTGGTTTTTCTGGGTCAGTATTTTTCTCAGGCTATTCTTCAGGGATTCAACAGCTTAGAGAAAAACCAGGAAACCAACTACTAACCTACAATTAATGAACCTAACAAGTAGCCTAGTTGTTAGCAATCTTATAAGTGGAAATTAGATTAACGTGTTCAACCTTTAATTCAGGAAATACAAGTAAAATACAAACACACTGGAACAATGTAACAGCTGATCAACAGTAAGACATCAGGCTGATAACTGTGGAAGAAAACAACAGAAGTGAGTGTTAGGATTGATTTCTGTTGAATCATTCTTCCTGATGCACATCACCAGGTGTTCATACATTCTAGGGTGACATAGAATGAGATGTCGTGACATCTGTGAACGTGTGCATATCAGTACAGTGATTAATAACTATCTTGCTGTATTAGTTATAATGTTAGATCAGATGTCATGACTTGGAGTAGAACATCTGAATTCTGACTACACCAGAATTTCAATTGGTATCAGAGCAGGCATCCTGTTCTGTTTCTGGATGAGATCCATGGGTGATACTTTCTGGTATCTTGCAAGGAGTTATGTTAGTACTGATGCTGGAACCTGTGGAAGGTTCCGTGATTACCCTGAATGGTCCCTTGAAGTAGGTGGATGGACTATTCATGACAGGAATCGTGTGTACCTGTCTCTGGAGGGTGGCAATTGGCCTGTGTGTGGGACAGCTGTGCCAGTATTGAATCACATTCAAACTTGGTATGGTCTTGGAGGCTGATCTGGTGAAGTGTGTTGAGTTGTATTATGATTTCCGCTGCATAATACCTGGCAAAACTCAAACTCTGATGTTGTTTCCCCTCATGTGGATGAAAGGCTGCTGTATTCAAGATCTCATCATAATCTACTGAAGATGTCAAAGATACTTGAGTCCCATCAAGTCCACTCATCATGACGTTTTCACTTCAGGATGGTAAGAATCACTTAATCATTGATTCTTTTACTCACTTGAGTAGGGTGTATGAAGACCTTGAATACCTTCAAGGAAGGTTTGTTCCAAGGAGGTGGAACTAATGTTCTATGCGATGTTAGAACATGTTGTTCAACAAGTATGCAGCTACTGGTTGAAGAGAAGATGTTTTTAGGTATCAAACAAAGGGATACTTCTGTTTGGAACCTACTCCTGACCTGGAAGAGGAGACATCTGTGTGTGCTAAGTTGACAAGGGTAGGGTCAACTGTGTGTGTGCTCAAGAAGGTCACCTTTAGAAGTCTGATCTCTAGAAGTTGAGCTGGTTGAGATGTGACATTGTGCAATCTCCTGCTGTTTGGCATATTCCTGTTGATTGATCAGGGTTGGATAGCTGTTCCCTGAAGTACTATGTTGTGTTGGAAGACAAGTCCCCTGGATGTTAGTAGTCAATAATGGGATAACCTGATTGCTGTACCATTTAAGAGGATTGGAACCATGAATCTTGTTATTCAAACACCACGTTTCAGAAGTGGCAGTTCTTTCGAGGAGTGAGAATATGAAGATTCATAGGTTAGTTGAGGTAGTATGCTCTAGCAATGCATATTTACCATTGACTGGTGCTGTTTTGTATCACTAGTACTTATGGTCAGCTGGAGTCTGATTGGTGTGATTGGAGTATGTATAGGTATAACTCATAGAGTTAGTTGCCACTGGTGGGGATGGTGTATGTCAGGTTGAGACATTTATATACAATGCATGGTTATTGGTGTGGAGTTTCCATGATTGTTAAGTTGAGGGGGAGTTTTGGTTAACCTCCTCAAGTCTGGTCAGCCTAGGGTCTGGTTGACTATTGACCTGTGTCACATGGGTTATGGTGGTTGTGTGACACATTTGCAAGGAAGAATTCATCTCTCTCATTCCTAAGGGTGAATTTAATCTGGGAAGACTTTCAAAATTGTCTAGGTGCTTGCAAGCAGAAGATGTTGACACAAGAAGAGTACTTTCAAAGTATTCTTATGGTGGAAGTATCGGAAAGGATAATTGGGAAAGGATTTAAGATCAATGTCTACTTGTGCCAAGTACAAGTGTTTAATTGATTATCCTTGGAGCTCAAGATAACTGATGTTCTTAAAGATGTTGGAACATCACTTCTTCAAGACCCTGTGCAGAATCACAGGAAGGATAGTACATTGGCTTATGATCTATCTCTTTGGTGGCAGCAAAAGCATATGATCTCTGAAAAGGTTTCCTGGCAAGAAACATGTTCAGCCTTGGTATGTACAAGAAGAAGAAGACATCATAGTCTTGATGGTGGTTACTTGGATCAGTTTATTTCTGATCTAGGTAAGGAAGTGCATTAGCTTATGCACATTGTGAAGTCAAGAACAAGTGGCAGCAGTCTTGACATCATGGAAACAGCCTTGCTTTAGGAAGAGGAATCCTTGGCATAGCTGAAGGGATAGTTTCTAACTGTTCCTTCTGAAGACTCATACATCAAAATGTCTGATGTCTTTGGAGAAGAAGCAGGGATTCATCAAGGTGTGAGCTTGGATGACTTAACTGCAAACCTGCAGGATGGAGGTTGTTTATTCAAACTTGGTTCCACAATCAAGTCTATGAGAACATTGAACTCTTGCTCTATGAAGGGAGGAAGTTCTTTCAAGTGGCAGAAGAAGGAGCTGAATTCAACAGCTAGATGTCAAAACACAATGTTGTGACATTTGGTTCAACATCAGATTCTTAGTTGGTGAAGTGGCACATCAACTTGAGATAGAAGGGTCTACAGGGTTGTAGATTGGATACTTCAAAAAGCTTGAAGTTCAAGTCTCACTTGGAAGGTTAGAATATCTTTGGGAGAAGTCTGATAAACTTGGGGAGGTCAAAAAGCAGCATTTGACCTTTTCATATGAGGATTCATGAAGGAGGTAATCAACCAGTGGCAATTGGTCTACCTCAGAAGTGAGTTCGAAGAATCAAGATAATCAACATATGGCAGCTGATTATTCTTGAGGAAAGTCTGAAACAAATTACTTTTGAGCAGAAAAGTATTAAGGTGAAGACAAAAGGAGGTGTTTCCTATTCATCCCTTGGAGCTTGTGGTAGGAGTTCTGAGCTATCTATGGAAAACTATCTCCTGTAATGGGATGAAAATGTATATGTCCCAATGTATGACTGAGTTTGTCTTGATCAACCCGGTGACTCAGTGATATCTGAAGACTATCAGATGTAAAGGATGTCCCAACTGATGTTAGAACATCTTGTGAAGTGGTCTTCTGTTCTGGTTAGAAGAGAGATTGACACAGAGTGTGAATGTGTTCAGCTAAGAGGGTTGAACAGAGGGTGTGCTCTTGAAGACATGAAGATGCGTCTTATGTTTTCCATTCATCAAATGGTCTGGATTCTCCTTGAATCAGGAAATATGTGAAGGTCCAACTTTTGGGTGTTGGATAAGCTCATGTGTGACCTCCAAGTTTCAAGAGGAGAGTAAGGCGTCCATGACAGGGGGAGTTCTGTCCTTGAAGCTGCAAGTAATCATCAAGCTTGTGGTCTATGTGTACTCAGATAACCAGGTATGGCACCTTGTCAGTTATAAGGATGATGTGTCAAGGCTGAGTGAGCTGAAGAATGTCTGACCGAATGTCATGACATTGCCCTGGATAATGCTGCTAATTCCTTCTAAAACTTAAAGTCAGTAGGAATTATGAAGGTGATGTGTCAAATTCTGGTAAATCAGAATAAGCCAGATGGCTACAGCTGTGGGGTACAGGGGGAGTAACCATCTGCTGAAGTATGGGAATTTGACTGTATCAGTGCCAGATGTCAAGTCCCTACTGGAGGTATGACAGGAACCTTGGGAAATGTTGAATACTAGCAGAATGCAGGAAAAAGCCGCGTGAAATGTTAAGACATCGCGTGCAACGTGTCTGACTGCATATATGGAATAGTCTCCATGCACTGGAACGGCTGTTTTGGAAAAGAAACAGTCAAGAGCTATAAAAGGTATTCAAAGATAATCTGAGATTTTGTTGGTGATTCTCTGACTGTTTCTCAGCAAAAATAAATGCATCTTGACCAAGCATTTATTTCTACCGGAAATTCCTAAGCACGGGCTGGACTATTTAAAGGATGCAATAGCCCTCTTCCTCTTACAAGAAAAACACTCCATTCTCAGAATCATGGGGTATGTTAAGGTTTGGGCAAGCTGCGCCTGGATCTGGTTTTGTGAAGGGTGCCTTTACAAATGTTTAGCTAAAAAGGGGGAGCGAAATATAGTCCTGGGGCTGAGAATGTACCAGAAGCAAGCCAACTATGGATGTGGCAGCAAACAGAAGTTGGCATCAGGCACAAAATCCACCAACTGGGTTTACCACTTGTGTCTTGTGATCTGAGTTAAGAAGACAATTGTGCCGTGTGATCTGAGTTACATTGTCTATGTACTCAGCATTACATATTCTTCTGGAAGCTCTCCGGTTGAAGGGAAGGGTTCTGGTACAACTGAGTCTTGTCCCTCTTCTTCCCCATGTACACCAACTTTGGTGTTTGTGGTGGTGGGGCCAATGACAGAGATGAAGAGCATTCCCAAATTGGGATGTTTAGTCCAGTGTATTGTTTATTTGTTTTAGCTAAAATTTGCCAAAGGGGGAGATTGTTAATTCCTTAGGATTGGCATTAATTTTAGAAAACAAATAATGTAATCATCTCTGTTGTTTTAATATGTTGGGTTGAAGAAATTCAACATCTGGACCAACATGTCATGTACGATGTCACGACATCAGGTCTGTGACATCGCACATGTGTAAAGAACTGAATTAATTAATTCAGTATATATTCTGGGATCAGCAAGGATATCTGGTGAATATCCTAACTCCCATGTGGAGGTCTTGAAGACTCAATCAGAAGATATATAGGCTCAAAATATGGAGATATATATGGAGAGATTCTAGGATTGAAGACCTTGTTTGTAGCAGAATTTTTCTGCTGAAGTTGTAACAGCAAAGAACAAGTCTGCTGCGACTTCTGAAGGCCCAAATCCAGTTGGGTGATTAGGTTATAAATAGTTGATTGTAATCTAGTTTTTGTAAGCCTCTTAGAATGAATTTTTAGGGGTGTGTGTATGGTAAACCTCCCAATCTGTGGGAAGGTTACCATGTGTATCTCAGTGGTAAATCCTGAGAGTGTTTGTAACTCAAAGCCTGTAGGCAAGAGTGATTTTGTTCTTGAATGAAGCTGTGAAGCAAGTTCAAGGTGTGTTAACATTACATTGTATTTGTAGTGATAGGAATGGAAACTGGAGGTTTCTATCTAGGAGTTCCTAGGTATAGATTGCATTGGGTAGGGATTAAGTGAAGAGTTGTAAACGGGTGAGTTTAGCTCTGAATTAATACTGCTAATAGTGGATCTTCTTCCTGGCTTGGTAGCCCCCAGATGTAGGTCATGTTGGACTGAACTGGGTTAACAATTTCCTGTGTTTGTTTTCCTTCTGCATGTGTTTTTATTACTGTCATAACTCAGCAGGTATTCCAGTCAGCTTATCAAGATGATAACATACCTGGCATATAGCCTTCTGTTTGAATGTCAATCAGAATGTTGTAACATTCATCATGGACAGTAGATACTGAATGATAAGCAGGTTAATTTCAGTTCAGTATTTATTTAAGTCTGTTCTTTTCAAGGATAACAGACTTGGCTGAAGGATCGTTGTGAAACTGTCAAACTGGATGTTTTGACAGTTGATACTGAAGGTTGATACTGAAGTAGAGACTAGTTAGTCTTTTACAGTACTGCAAACTTAGCACAGTACAGTTCCAGGAACATAACAGAATCAGCATATGTTCTGGATGTCGAACTGAATGTTGTGACATTCATTCCCAACAGCAGGAGCTAAAGTGTAGGATGATTGGTTTTTCTGGGTCAGTATTTTTCTCAGGCTATTCTTCAGGGATTCAACAGCTTAGAGAAAAACCAGGAAACCAACTACTAACCTACAATTAATGAACCTAACAAGTAGCCTAGTTGTTAGCAATCTTATAAGTGGAAATTAGATTAACGTGTTCAACCTTTAATTCAGGAAATACAAGTAAAATACAAACACACTGGAACAATGTAACAGCTGATCAACAGTAAGACATCAGGCTGATAACTGTGGAAGAAAACAACAGAAGTGAGTGTTAGGATTGATTTCTGTTGAATCATTCTTCCTGATGCACAGCACCAGGTGTTCATACATTCTAGGGTGACATAGAATGAGATGTCGTGACATCTGTGAACGTGTGCATATCAGTACAATGATTAATAACTATTTTGCTGTATTAGTTACAATGTTAGATCAGATGTCATGACTTGAAGTAGAACATCTGAATTCTGACTACACCAGAATTTCAGGTTTGTTTATTTGATTGTGAAAAATGTGGATTATCAATATGAAAGCAAAGTAACTGACAAGGAAATAAAAGAGTCTCATTGTAAGGTAGCCCAAGAGAAAGCCTTGTGTGTAGAAAAGTGTGACCTATGCTAAACAAAGGATAATGGTCTTACAAACATGTCCTCTTAAGATGGTGCCATGCTGTCATTCTTACAACTGGAATATAAGTTTACAAATGAAACCCAAGTGTTTACAAAGTATCACAAAAAAGAGTAAAGGGAAGGCCTCCAAGCAAAGGTCCTAAATGGAATCCTCTAAGTCCAAGTGATTTAAGTGATTTTGTCTTTTAATTTTATCATGTTTTGGTTGTTTTTAAAGTGTGTATGATTAGTTTGTACAATGATGATGATAATGATAACTTGAATGTAAATGACATAATAAGTAAAGAACAATCATAATAACAATGATAATAATAATAATAATAAGAGGTTAGTAGTAATCAAAGTTAAAAAGGTCCAAGTTAGGGTTATGGACAACTTTTGAGGATTATCTATCTTTAGGTCAATAGATTTAAAATATGGTGCATCGAGGGATAATTATCACTGATGCAAAGTAAGGAAGATGATCAATGGATCAACTTACCCTAGATTTGCAACAATGAAAGTTGTTCAACCTCAAATCCATCTATCAATAGATGGACAAAAAGAAGACTATACAACCCAAAACTGAATGATTGATTTTAGTTCTTTTTGCAAGTCATATTGAACTAGATGAGATATTAACAAGTTAAATGAATAAGGAAAAGTTAACAAGTTATATGGTTAGTATAAACAAGTCAAAATGATAAATAAATAAAGTATAAAAGGGTTAGTGAGTTAGCATAAATCAAATGAAAAGGCAATGCATCAGATGAATCCATAACTTAACAAAATTTAAACTTTAACCACAAGTCAAATGACCAAGTTTCTTGACGTAGGGGAAACCTATCCATACTTCAAAGTACCATGGATGAACTCATGGTCATCTAATGGTGGTTTTGAAGTGTGGAAGGTTTTTATCAATCCTAAACCAAGCATATCATTACTTAAGTGATTTTCATTAGTTCTTCATTTCAATACTCCAAAAGTCTATAAAAATGATCTAAATAAAATACATAAAATCACCATTAAATTCTAACGGCAAAAATAAGGGAGGTTCATATTCAACATTTTTCCAAAATAATAAAAATAAGAGGGTAAAAAAAATTAAAAGAGAAAATAAAATGAATAAAATAATTAAAAGTGACAAAGTGAAAAAAGAAAAATGGTTAGGGTGCACAAGCATGGTTCGAACCCCTGACCTTGGGGTCATGGGGGAGTCCATCCCCTCACTCACTAGGCTAATGGCCCAATTGTGATAACAAAACACGCTAAACAAATAAAAAACAAAAATGCAAGGTAAATGAGATACATGCGCAAAGCAACCAATCACAGAGTGCCAACACAATTATTCAAATTCAAAAAGCGCGACAACGAACATTTTCAACTTCGAATCATCCCAAAATCAAACCTTAGAAACAAGTATTTTCAGTCAGATTTTTCCATGGAATCATCTTCCCCAATCAAAAATAAACTAACCTCCACACCCACGAGCCATTGATTGGCTCTGAGCGTGGAGTTCTTATGAATGCACTAGATGAACAAACTTGACCTAATTTAAAAATTAAATGATTGAAATGGAGTGATCAAAGCTACAAGGTTAGGGATAATGATTAATGAATGATTTTGAGCAAGAGGGTAACTTGTTTGAGTGAAGGAGATGAGTGGAACTACCTGGTCAGGATCAGTTCAGGGAAGGATTCTGACGACTGAGCTCAACTCAAATGAGGCTTGGGGAGGATGAGTTAGGGATTGGAAAAGCTTGAGTGAAGGTTAGTGAAGGTTTCTGGGTGGTTATTTGGGATTGAAACACTTGGAAACTCAAAAACACTATCTCAGTTATGAAGGCTTTGGTTTAGATATTGAATGAGTGTTTGGGGCCTTTTTCAGCATCGAAAATGAGTGGGACACCTTCCCCTATTTATAAGGAAGGTGTGTGGATGGTTTGGAGGGAAAGAGATTGAGGTTTGCTTCAGATTGGTAAGTGACTCGAAGCATGCTTTGGATTATCAATAGGGGATAAAGGTGGTTGTTGTTGGAGATTTCTTGCACCTCTTACCACTTTATCTTGGTCCTTACATTGATTTGGAACAGACACAGGCAAAGAAGTGGCCTGCTATGCAAATTGCTTTTTTCCATTTTAGGAAAAGTCAGAATTTTCATATGGGGTCGAGTTTTTCAATGTGAGGAGTTTTTGCTTCCAATTTGACTTCCTAATACACCATACTATCATATGTAACAATTTTGGGGACCACTGGAATCAGATTGAAATGGTTTGGACACTTGGTGCAAGGTTTTGCAAATTCTGAGTGACTTGTTCTGGTATGCTGATCAGGATGGACACCCATGTTTGAACCAAGGCCAAATAAAATTGGCTCGTGCATTTTGCTTAAATTTTGAGCCATTTGTTCCTTGACATGACCTTAATTGAATGCAAAAAGAACCAGGTCAAAAGGATTATGGTTTAGAAATGGAAACATGTCAAAGTAATGGTCATGGCATGTTTTTAGGGCATGGTAGGCATGTTGGACCAGCTTGGACAATAGGAATATTAAACCCTTTCCTCGATGAATTAGGTCTTCGACCTTTAAACCAAGTTGGATAGGAAGTTATTTAGGACATCTGGCTCGAATTGGTATTTAAAAATCTTGAAAAATAAAGAAGTTATGGTCTTTGGAACTTCCCATAGGGCAATCTTGCCAAAATCTGACCAACCAACATGACCTAGTTTTAGGGTTTTTGTGATTTCTTACTTATCAAGCCACAATGATGGATGTTTTGACCTCAAATGATCATATCATGATGTGAAATGAAGTTTTGGCCTCTGTGGAATGATTTTATGTCAAATTGGTGGGTGGATCAAGTCATGGAAGGTTGAAAAATCAAGTGTGAACCAAATACTTGCAACATGGATTGAATGGATATTTAAATGGTTGATTTGGATTGTAATGGACATGAAATGATGTTTAATGAATGGTAGGGTTATTGGATGTCCAAAAATGATCAATCTCAATGGTCAAGAAGCCCCCAAATTAGGGTTTCTTGAGCCACAAGTTTCATCAAGAACCATGGTCAGATGAATTAGGGTTTGAGTTGTAGGGATCCAATTGAGATATTAAAGGTCATGGGGCCTGAAAAAACTTTGGATTTGATGGTTCCTTAATGGCATGGTCAAGATCTATGGTGAATCATGACTTGTACAAGCCAAAAGGAAGGTCAAGAGCTAGGGTTTGGACCTTGGGTGACCAGATGAATCTTGAAGCATCTTCAAAGGGGAATCACCACCCAAATTGAATTTGGGGAGTGAGTGATATGTCTTGAATGATCCTTCAAGATTTGTGGGGTTCTTGAGGATGAGATTAGGGTTAAGGTGGCTTGGGCACACCTTAACATTACCAAAGGATTTTGGGGGTTTGCAGATGAATCCCATGCCTTGGGCTTGTGGATCATTGTGACCATTTAGTATAGATGCATATGAGATGTATGTATGGGATGTATGCTTAAGTTTTAGGGATCAAGAAGATGACGTGGGGTAGGGAAAATTTGAGGGTATGACAACAATATATAATCAGAAGACAAAGAGGTCTTAGCTATAGGAGACTTAGCAGATTTTTGCTTTTGAGAAGGAAATGCTTCAGCTTTTGTAGCATTCTCATAGCCTACACCTTTTGCTTCAAGTATTATTCCTAAAGGCCTTTTCATAACTCCAGAAGTCTTGGCCACCTTGGCCGAAGACTTAACAGTTCTAGAAGGTCCTTCACCCATCTTCTTAGATTTCCTTTTTCTCTTGAGAGAAAGAAACTCACGAGGATGTTCTGGAAGTTCATCATATGAATAAGTTACATGTGTGACACCTGTGGCTAAACAATCAGCAATGTAGCCTTCTAGGATTTCTTGGGGGTCCTCCTTTATAAAGATAGGATAATCATTAACATGTATCATTCTAGAGGCTACTATATTCATATTCAACTTCTAAGAGATCAGTAACTATAGATATCAGAGACATATTCTTCATATTTCTTCCATTGAAGACTTTTCTTATGTCTATATCTACCTCTTGGTCAGATTTAGCTCTATCATAGTCTCTACCAACTTGCTCTCAAAGAGCACATTAGAAATGAGTCTTCCCAGAGGAATCCACTTTCTGGCTTTAGTACTTCCATTTGTATTCTCCTTGACTAGATCCCTTAAGTAATTGAAGAGAATTACAGGCAAGTTCATCTTGATTCCAGAAGATATGTATAACTATGTATACTTCTGATCAATGTTGATATAGTCTGGGGAGTTGGATGAAGGTATGTGATGCGCACAAGCCAAAAGAATCTTAAACCACACTATGAGATGGTTGTGGAGATTCTTTGCATTTCATGAATTCTTTCCATCTTGAAAGATCACAATAACGATTTCTTCTAACTTTTCCTTTTTAGCAGGCATATCAAAGCATCTTTTTCCAAAACCATCATGATTGAGAAGCTTGGGAATGGACTTCTTAGAAATGCAGATTTTGTGCCCCAAAACATATGAAGTAACTTGAAGTTTTGAAGCAATAGCATGAATCCAAAAAAATTATCCAGTTCAGGGTAAACTGGCCCTTTAAGACGATCAAAAAACTCCTTTCATCCCAAGGTTTTAACACCTTCAGTGAGGTTGAGTCGTTTTCCTTAAGGTTGTCAAAATCCACAACCATTTCACATAGAACTTCCAACTCAGTGACCGGAGTAGAAAGAGTAATTTCTTGAAGACCTTATTTTTGTTGATCTTGTTATTGAGACAATTGTTGTTCTTGATTTTGAGTAGCTTGTTGTTGTTGTTGCTAAGAAGCTTGTTGTTATTGAGAATCAACCATGATGAAGAATGGGTTTTAGGGTTGCAAAGAATTTGGTTGAAAGAGAGAAAGTGTGGGATAATGAGTAGCGTTAGTGTGTGAATAGTGAGGGAAGTGGGATTATAAATAGGTTTTGTAATGATGGTAAAATCTTGAATAGTGCGAATATCTGACCTAGGGGAATCCGTAGAGAGATTTTACATATTTACAAGAAATCTCTTCTCCCAATGTGTCACTCAACCATTAGAGTGTTTCAGTTTAAGACACATGTCTTTAACCTGAACCACAAACTTAGGATTGATCCACAACTGGTTAATATAACAACTCTTCAGAATCCATAAGGCATAACTTTTTACAAAGAGGTTTAGACTGGATACTTCTGATACATGAATCCTTCTCACTTCAGAAGACTCACTATTCAAAGCCAAAAATCTCAGAGTCTCATTTGATCATTCAGAGAAATTAAATATTTTGAGATATACATCCTTTTCATTCTGGACACAAGTTCATTTTCAAATTCTTTAGAATGGAAACAAATTTATCCTCGGCAAGGGATTTTGTGAAGATATCAACCCATTGATGGTATGTATCAATAAATTTAAAATTTAAAATTTAAAATATCGTTCTGAACATAGTCTTGTATAAAGTGGTGTTTGATCTCAATATGCTTAGCTCTAGAATGTAAAATGGGATTCTTAGATAAGCAAATAACTGAGGTATTATCACAAATAATAGGAACGTTACTCTCATATATCTGAAAACTTTCTAGTTGGCTTTTCAGCCATAGGATCTTAGTGCTACATTCAGATGATGCAATATATCCAGCTTCATCTATATGTTGATAGTGCAATTGTTGGTTACCTCTTGTTGGACCATGAGATTAAGTTATCTCCCAGAAACTGATAGCTTCCATAAGTACTTTTTCTTTCTAGTCTATCTCCAACATAATCAGCATCGCAATAACCTACTAGCTTGTACTCTTTTGATTTTCTACAACACAAGCCAAGGTTATTAGTATCTTTCAGATACCTGAAGATCATCTTATTAGACGTTAAGTGGGACTCTCTAGAATCTAATTGGAAGCGAGCACACAAACAGACACTAAATAAAATGTCAAGACTAGAAGAATTTAAGTATAAGAGAGAACCTATCATACCTATGTATACCTTTTTCTCTACCTTATTTATTACCTCATCCTTCTCTAGAATAGAAGTATGATTCATTTGAGTTTTAGCTAGCTTGCAATCTGACATGTCCAACTTCTTCAGAATTTCTTTGGTATATTTGCTCTGATGGATATATGTTCCTTCTGAAATTTGATTAATCTGGATAAATAGAAAGAACTTTAGACCTCCCATCAGACTCATCTCAAACTCTGTCTATATTGACTTAGCAAACTCCTTGCATAAGGTAGCATTAGCAGAACCAAATACTATATCATCCACATAAATTTGAACAACCAGAATACCATTTTTGAAAGACTTACAAAACAAAGTAGTACCAACATTTCCTCTAGTAAGATCATTTTCTAAATAAAACCGCTTAGTCTTTCATACCATGCTCTAGGAGCTTGTTTCAGACCATACAAAGATTTCTTATGTTTGAAAACAAAATCTGGATTTTTGTGATTTTCAAAACCAGGAGGTAGTGTACATACACTTTTTCAGTTATGTAACCATTCAGAAATGCACTCTTAACATCCATATGATATAAGATGGTGTTATAATTAACAACAAAAGAAATTAAGAGACAAATAAACTCTAACCTGAAAACTTGTGATAAGGTCTCAGTATAGTCAATCCCTTCTTGCTGACTATAACCTTGTGCCACAAGTATGGTCTTGTTGCTTGCCACTTCTCCTTTCTCATTCAATTTGTTTCTGAAAACCCATTTTGTCCCAATGACATGAATTCCTTTGGGTCTAAGCACAAGATTGCACACATTATTTTTGGAGAATTGGTTTAATTCTTCTCGCATTTCTAGAATCCACTAAGTGTTTAAAAATGCTTCATCAATAGATGTAGGTTTTATGAGGGACACCAAACCCAGAAGCATCTCTTCAGAAGGTTTGAACAAGGATTTGGTTCTTACTGGTTCAGTTTTATCTCCTAGAATCAATTCTTCAGAATGTGAGGATCTTTGTCTGTGCTTCCTCAGAGGTGTTTGAACTTCACCAGCTTCGAGTTGAATAGTTTCAGAGTATTTTGCCTAATATATTTTAGATTTTGATTCTCTACCTTTAGAGTCTGAATAGGTAATCTCCATATCTATAAACTTCTCAACTAGCTTTGACTTTTTAGACTCAAGCTTGTCATCAAATCTGACATGGATTTATTCCTCAAAAATTCATGTTTCAGCATTATATACTCTATAGTTTAGAGCGTTCAAAGTATCCTAACATTACACACTTTTGTGCCTTATAATCAAACTTGTTCATATTGTCTTTAGTGTTCAGAATAAAACAACTACATCCAAAAGGATGGAAATATGAAATGTTGGGTTTTCTATTATTCCACAATTCATAAGAAGTCTTACCCAGAATAGGTCTCATAGAGATCTTGTTCTAAATATAACACGATGTGTTAAATTCCTCTTCCTATAAGTACTTAGACACATTTGTCTCGCTGATCATGGTTTTGCCCATTTATTATAAAGTCATATTCTTCCTTTCTACAACTCCATTTTGTTGTGGAGTTCTAGGGAATGAGAAATCATGGGAAATTCCATTGCATCAAAGAGTTTTTCAAAATCTTTATTTTCAAATTCACCACCATGGCGACTTCTGACTTTAAAAATTTTAAAGTCTTTCTCGTTTTGCACTTGTCAATAGTAGGTAGAGAAAATAGAATGTTACTCATCCTTGTGTCTTAATAATTTAACCCATGTCCATCTATTGTAGTCATCAATAATGACTAATCTGTATTCCTTGCCATTGTCATAAGCAGTTTTCACTGGTCCAAAAAGGTCCATATGCAAGAGTTCCAAAGGCCTAGAGGTAGAAATAACATTATTTACTTTGAAAGAAGTTTTTGAAAACTTTCCTTTCCGACATGCCTTACAAAGAGCATCTGAAGAGAACTTCAGATTTGGAATGCCTTTGACTAAATTAAGCTTATTTAGCTGAGAAATTCTTCTCATGCTAATATGACCAAATCGTCTATGCTAGACCCATTGCTCTTCATTAACATACATTAGAAATTTTACATTCTTAATTTTAAAATTAGAAAGTCTAATTTTGTAAATGTTATTTTTCCTTTTTCTATTGAAAAGAATCGATCCATCCTTATGACTAACATATTTACAAGACATTTGATTAAATATTATATCATAACCATTGTCACTTAATTGACTTATGGACAATAAATAACGCATTAATTCATCAACTAATAAAACATTAGTAATATAATGGAGATAATCATTAACAAATGTTCAAGAGCCTATAATCTTCCCTTTCTGATTACCTCTGAAACCCACAAAGCCACTTGACTTAAGTTCTAGATCTTGGAACATATGCCTTCTTCCTGTCATGTGTCATGAGCTCCCAGAGTCCAGGTACCATAATTTGTGTTTTAATTGTGCTGCTAAGGATGACTGCAACATATATTATCTTGTCCTTAGGTACCCACATTATTTTGGGTCATTTCTGGTTTGTTCTCCAAGATTTCTTAGCAAACTTGGATTTTTGTGCAGAATAATCATTTTGTGTATGTTCATATGAGAAATGGTAATAAAGAGCTTTTGGTTTTGCCTTTTTAAAAAAAATAGGTTTTTCTTTAGGAACATAACCAATTCCTCTTCTTCCATTTCTGCTAACTCCATAGATGATTGAAGCCATTTTGCTTCTATCTATGTTTCTAGCCAAAAATGTTTGAAAATATTTGTCATATTTTCTTTATGGCGTTTTCAGAATCCACAAAATCTTCTGAAAGAATTTCTTCCTCAAGTTTATAACTCTTACTTTGAAGTGCAGAGTTGTCATTTTTAAGAATAATTTTTTCTTAATTCAGAGTGGTGAAATATTTCTTAAGCTTATTATGTGCTTCATACTCAGATACTTAGACTTGTTTCAGATCCTTGTATTTGCTTTGAAGCTTATTATATTTTTCCAGAATTTCAGATAAACAAGATTCTAATTTAGAACGAGTTAGATTAGGAAATACCTCTATAGAGTCTGACTCAAATTCTGATTCTGATTCTGATTGAGTTTTATCATCAGATGCTTCTTTTCTTGCCATCAGCACCACATTAGCTTGATCTTCCTCAGAGTCATCTTTTGAGGATTCAGAGTCATCCTAGGTAGCCATCAAACATGTCTTCTTCCCTATGAAGTCTTCTTTGGTATGTCTTTTCTCAGCTTAGGACATTCATTTTTGTAGTGACCTGGCTTCTTGCACTCAAAGCAGATAACGTCTTCCAACACATAACTTCTTCAATCTAGATGTATACTCAAGGGGGTCACCTATTATTCTTGAAAGAAGAAGAAGATACAACTCATCATCTTCTTCAAAGTCTTCTTCAGATTCCTCTTCTTCTTCAGCTTTAAAAGGCTTTAGTCTTTTCAGACTTTCCCATAGATTTCAGAGCCATAAATTTAACTTTTCTTTGAGGATCTCCTCTTCAAGCTCTATCTCGTGACTTCTCAAAGAACTTACAAGTTCTTCAAGAGTAATGTTGTTCAAATCTTTTGACAGCTTCAGTGCAGTTACTATCAGCCTTCATCTCTTGGGTAAGCTTTTGATAATTTTTTTAACATGATTTGCAGTAGAGTAGCCTTTATCCAGAACCTTCAGTCCTTCAACTAGAGTCTGAAACCTTGAGAACATTTTCTCAATTGTTTCATCATCTTCCATTTAAAAGGCTTAATATTTTTGTATCGAGGCAAGTGCCTTGGTTTCTTTCACTTTAGCATTTCCTTCATGAGTAATCCTTAATAAATCAAATATAGACTTAGGTATGTCTCTATTTGTGATTTTTTCATACTCAGAGTACGATATATCACTCAGCATAATGGTTCTAGCTTTATGATGATTCTTATAATATTTCTTTTTTGTTGATCACGCATCATTATTCTTTCTAACTTGTTACTACTGCCATCAACAAGATGAATGTATCCATCAACTACCATATCCCATAGATCCATATCATTACCAAGAAAAAAATTTCTATTCTATCTTTCCAATAGTCAAATTTGTCTCCATAAAAAATTGGGGGTTTGGCACTATAGTGATCTATTTCATTGTTAACAACGGGTGCAACTGGTGGGGGGGGGACTCCTGCCATTGTGTTTCACAAAAAAAATTGGATCTTTATCTGAAATTGTGATGTGTGTTGATAAACAATGAATACCAGAACCGAAACTCTGATGCCAATTGAAGGTAATGGAAACACAAGAATAGGGGGTTGGAATTGGATTTCTAGAATGAAAATTTTTGCAAAAAAAAAATGACAAGGAGAAAAGTGAGAACAAAACTAATGAACACAATTATTTTTATCTTGGTTCGTTGTTAATAAAACTACCTCCAGTCCACCCGCCAAGATGATTTCTCCTTATCACAAGGACTTAATCCACTATAACCAAACTTGATTACAACCACAAAGACTAATTGTCAATGCCTTTTTGAGTAGTTCTAACTATACCCTAGTCATTCAAGGAAATACAATCGCAACTATTGAAATAAAAGTGTGTTATAATATGCTTCTAAGAAAGAAGATTACACAAATGAATTACAAATAATTTCACATAAAATATTTTCTATGAAGTGTATGAACAAATGTTCCTTGTGTGTTTGTTTTTCTTTTTATCAAAATATTCACAATATGCAATGTTCACACAGATGATATTCTCTTAGTGTTGGCACTGTTCCATTCTCCCAAGACTCCTTTATATAGGCAATGAAAATATCCATTGTAGGGTAGAAACGGAATGCACAAATGTAGTTATATCCTTGCATAACGGTCTGTGACAATGGGAGACACAATAGTACAATAATACAATCCTTTTCCCACAAAATTAGTGTAGTGGAAGGAATATTGATTATGTACTGTGTACTATTTTCTCACGTGAAACGTTTTTATTTTAGCTTCAATTGTTCAGGGGCTTCAGATAGAGAGTTAATGAAGCACACATAGAATAAGAATTAGAGTTTGTATGAGAGAGCCTTCAGAACCTTGGTCTTTAGAGTCTTGATCCAGTTCATCAGAACCCGGTCTTCAGAGTCTGGTGATATAAATCATCAGAGTTATTGAGTGCAAGTCTTCATAGCTTGACAATGTCAGAGGCTTCTCTTGTCAGAGTCATAAAGTTTTGGATGAGAAATGTTTATAAGCGTTGAGTAGATTAATCCAGAGCTTAATTAACATTGTACACATATCTCAAAGTCAGAGTGCACTAGGTTCAGAGTCTGATGACGTTACACGTCACTTCTTCAGAGTCAGAACTTATATCTAGTACCTGCATACTTAACAAAACCATTAGGGTACAAATTTTTTCTTTATGAATCTTTGTATTATATCATTAAAACATAAGGCTACATGCAGAACCAAATCCATTTCTTACAGGTAGATTCAATAGGGATTAGAAAATCATGTTCGATTACTCTTGACTAAAGGTAGACTCCTCTGGCGATTAGAAAATCGTGTTTAACTTCTCTTGACTAATAATAGATTTCTCAGAGGATTAGAAAATCATGTTCAATTGTTCTTGGCTGATAGTAGATTTCTCCAGGGATTAGAAAATCATGTCCAGCTGCTCTTGGCCAACAACAGATTTTTCTAGGATTGATTGATCACATTTCGCCACTTCTTGCTAACAGTAGATCTCAAAAAATATGTAAACAAGTTATACAACTTTGTAGGGGATGGATTTGTTACAAAAGATCTGGTTTTACAATTTATCAAACATTCTTTGTTGAAGGCAAGCTCTCTTGGGAAGAAATGATCATATTCAGCTGCTCTTGGCTAAAGACATCATATTCAGCTGCTCTTAGCTGAAACTAAGTGCATTAAACTTCTCTTGGTTGAAGCTATTGCATCCAACTACTCTTGGTTGAAGAAAAATATATGCAAACAATGTATCCAGGTGCTCTTGGTTGAAGACAAATATATGCAAACAATGTATCCATCTTCTCTTGGATGAAAACATTGCTTCAACTACTCTTGGATGAAGCTAGTGCATCCAGCTACTCATGGCTGAAAGTAAATTTGTTGGGAAATACAAAAGACTCTCTAGGGAATAAACACCCAGGAGACTTGCTAGAGATGTACTGGGAATTCTTAGTGAAACTTTGTCCGTTAGGGAACTCTTGCCGCCAGGACTCATTGGGGAAACTGTTAATCATTAAATAATATTATGAAGAGATGTCTATCCTAGACAAATATATCACAGGGACATGTCGAGAATAACATTGTTGGGGATACCTTTCTAAGGAATCCTGCAGAAAAGAAACTCACCATGGGGAGCTCATGAAGTATTGCTGGAGAAAATTCTAGAGGGAACCATGTGGGGAGATATTTACTAGGGAAACCAAGCATAAATTATGTTAACACTAGAGTTCATTTAGGAAATATCAATCACTTTACTGCAAAAGAAACTCGGCTTCTGGATAAACACCTCCACAGACTGAATTCGAAAAGGCTCTTGCAACTTACACTAAGTTTTATCTCAAAATAACCCTTGAATCTTGATTCTAATAAGGATTAAATTGGACTTCCTTGAAAGGTCATTGAATCCTGGCTGAGGCTTATGCTTGTATGCTCTGTGCATGATGTGCAATGTGCTTATGTGTTGCATGATATGCTTGACTGAAGCGACATGATTAGTTCATGACGATGATTTTTATGATGATTGAACAATGCATACAATGGGTTCATGGATATGTTTGCCAACTAGAAATTTGGACTTTGAAATGTGACCACCATATGGGAACTAGATTTAAAAATTAATTTCCAGATGGGAACTAGAAATGATTTAACTGCCAGACGGGAGGTGAATTTGAAATATTAAGCCACCATATGGGAACTGGCTACCAGACAGTAATTGGATTTGAAACTGAACTTCCATACGAGGACTGGAATTGATTTAACTGCCATACGGGAACTGACATAAAAGCCTACCAAACGGGAACTGGAAAAAGGTTGTCATATGGGAACTGACTGGAAAATTAAGCCGCCAGACAAGACTTGGATTGGCTACCAGACGAGAACTGGTAAAAAAGAATGAGTTTCCAGACGTGGACTAGAAATTATTTGCCAAATAAGATTGGGATTTGACATACGTGTGCTTCTATGATGCACAAGATGAGATGCATGCTCTGATGCAAGAGTAATATTAATGCATGCAAACATGATTGATGATAATGCATGAGAATTCTCTGAATGTTTGAACGATTAAGACCAAGAAGGGTTCTTGCAAAAAGTTTCTTGTAAAGGGGATGTTGTGCTAGCATAAGTTCCGACACTCGTTTTTGAAATCAATAGTTGCTGATGTGGGCCAGTGTCTTGCTTGAGCGGCTTGAAGGTATGGAGAGGACTTATCCGTATATAACGTACCTTGCCCTAGCCTTTTGGGTCTCTAGAGAGATTGCCTTGAGAGGAAGTTTGGAAGTCGTTTTACCATAATATAATTCTAATATGGATGGCCCCAGTGTTTAGAACCTCGAAGCAGGGTGCCCCTGATTAACTAATTCTTTAGGGATTTACTGAACCTTAAAGGGATTTCCTCAAATTGGAGGAATCATGAAATAGTTTTCCCCAATGCTGATTGATCTTTTGAGGGACTTTCCCCGGGATGCAGTGTCTTTTGATTGCTTTCCCCTGGTCAATAAGGTCGTTAGATGGTTTTCCCCAACTTGGGTCCACTACAAATGATTGAATTCCTCACTGATTATTCATTGTTGGAACTTCCTGAATGATAAGCGCTAAATCGCAGATAAAATTATTTATTCAAAAATGTTAATTTTAATGTAATACTTATGCAAGTTTTGAAATCAACGTCATTATTGAAATGATGTGATGTATAGTGAATGGACCACTAATTTATTCAAAGTGTGAAAGATGATGCATGGACTTAATACCAACACAAAAGATTAATAAATATCTAGGAGTCGGGTTAACGCAACCTTTCAATACTACACTTTCAAAATAAACCTTGCATCAATTAGGTCTTTTTCATATTATAACATGGCCTAGTTCATGGGTTTTTTTTAATAAAAAAAAGATATAAGGCTCAAAATCCAATTATAACCCACCCCGTTCTTCTTGAAGATCTTCAGTCCTATAATAAGTTAAGTCGACACTGTCGCTATACGAAAAATACAGAGTCGCCATCGATTTTTATTTATTCCAAAGGAAAGGGAAAATATCGAGAAAACCCCAAAAGAATAGTCATCGCAACCACGAATAGGTTCGAAAGTCGGTTATGCAAGGGGAAGGTATTAGCACCCCTCACATCCATCGTTATTGATGGGAACCATCTAAGATGTCTACACTTGAATGGGTGTCATTACCTTAATGCTTAGTTGGTAAAGTTTTATGGAGTGGAAATGGATTTTTAATTAGTGTGCTCGCCAAGGATTTGGGTCCTCGTGCCAATGTATGCCCATTTGTCGAAGTGAGAAATCAGACCTCGTAGTTCGTGGGTACAAAATACCAAGTCAAGGTGAGTGTCTCAAACTACCAAGTCAAGCATCTTGTGTTCAAAATACTCAAAATGAGTGTAGGAAAGCTCCATTATCATCCCTTATTTGCCACTTAAGGCTCGTGGCATAAAATCCTAGTCGTATTTTATGGTGTTTTGAATTTGATTTGAGAAAATACAGCTTGAGATTGGATCAAGGGTTTGTTTATTGTTTATGAAATGGTGATGATCCTATGTTCTAAGGTTAGCTAACAAGCAATAACAAGACAAAGGAAAGAGAGTGAAAAGTACATCAAAGTGGGGAGAGGGATACTTGAAAAATACAAGGGATTTGTTTGAGAAATAAAGGGTCTCATTGTAAGTTAGCCCAAGAGAAAGTCTTGTGTGTGCATTGTGTCCTAAGCTAAAAAGTGCATAATGATATTACAAAACATGACTCCCTTTTTTCTTTGAGGGTAGTGCCATGAGTGCTCCCTTGTAATGAAATATTACAAAGTCCAATATGCTCCAAATTATGCTTAGGTCGATAATTTTTGTCCAAGGTCCAATGAAATGGTCTTAAAAGAGTCCTCTAAGTCTCCATAGTCCATATGTCCATAACTCCATGCTTAGGTCTTAATGAAGATGAATCAAGTCTTTTTATGTCCTTTCCATTTTTATCATGTTTTTGTTCATTTTATATTGAATAAAGCAATAAAGCAAATGATGAAGAATGAGAATTATAGTACATAAATTAAAGAAATATAAATGAATCAAGTCTTTTTAAATGTTATAAGTTAGGTGCATAATGTAAATGTTAGAGGTTAGAATGCGAAATATAAATGTTAGGAGTTAGATGTTAGAAATTAGAAGTTGGGTTTGCAGAATTGTATGCGTTAGTGCAGTGATGATATGGAGTTGCAGTTCGTATACGGTGGTGCGGCGATTTGTTCAACTTGCAGAACGTGATTTCATTATGCAGGTGGCGGTGATGGTGATTGGAAGTTTGTGAGTTGAATTATGGTGGAAATGGTGATTGGAAATTAAGTTATGCAGGTGAGAGTTCTACAGAATTGTGATTCTGGAAATATGAGGAAGAAGATAGTGAGGTGTTGTTTGTTAGCAGAAAGACGGGGAAAAGCTTCAATGCTAGTTTAATGGACTTATATAGAGTTTGACTGTAATGGAATTTGGATGTGAGTTTGAAATTTGAACTTGGTGCTTGTGGGCCGCGCTTTTACCTTCACCATGTTTGCGTTTCGTGCTGCGTTTTGTCATTCTAAAGTTTCATTCTGCATTACATGTTGCGTATTGATTTTCGTTTTCCTGCTGAGTTTTGTTGCTTATGTGTAATTGCATTTAAATATTGAAAAGAACTCTTCCAATTTCATTGCTTGGACTTGGATTATGGATGTATAATTTTGAATCATGGGATGATATGTTTGGGCTTGATGCATGTAATGCTTGCTGAATTTTGTTATGAAAAGAATGCTTAATGGGCCAACTAACAAATAATACCACCATGGCCCATTAGTAAGAAATGGTTTGAATTTCTAAAATTAAATCGAAACGTCTAAAATTAATTTGAAATAAAAGATGATGAAATTATTTCTAAAACTAATTTAAATTTCAAAAATCAATTTGAACAAAAATCAATTTGAACAAAATCAGTTTGAACTTCTCGAATTAATTTGAAATTAAAATCAATTTGAAATTAAAATCTATTTAAAACTAAAGTCAATTTGGAAAAATATTATGACACAATGATGAATGTAATAACAACATGCAGTGGATTAATGAATCCAAATGATAATAAGGCCTTGAATTAAATTGAACCATGGTTGAAGGAAATGAAAGGATGAATGTATCAATGAATCATACACTAGAGACATGGAACCAAGAATCAAATGGATGACTTTAAATGAGAATGGATCCAAGAGCAAAATGAGGTATGAAACCCAATGAGCACATGGTCAACAAGACATATGCCAAACCCTAATGATCAAGGCATGATCATGCTTGACCAGATGCATCAAGATAGGTGATTTACCATGCAAGTGAAAGGGTCTACCAATGTCACAAACCAAGAAAGTTAGGGTTTGATTGATTGATCCACCTCAAATTACTGACGAACCCTAGTTTTCACTAGGTGTAAGCACAAAGCCATGAATTCAAGTCACCTGTCTTCTTGTGTTGAACCATATTTACGCAGATGAAATGAATGCTTATGATGATATGCAAATGATTGAGTTTAGTTACCTATAAGAACATTGTGAGGGGTAGGGTGAATTTTGGGATATGACAGTTGCCCCTATTTAATCTTCTCGGATCTGAATGTACGAATAGCAACGACTTCCGGATAATCAAGGTGGGAGGGGATTGAATACTAAAATATCAGAAAATTTGCCCATCAAGAACAAATGAAATGTAATGTGAAGGTAGGTCGTAAAGAATCTATTCATTGAGGGTATGGAGTGAATAAGCTGGTCTTTGTGCAGGGCAGCTGTTGGGGATTGGAAATTCATCTTGTAGATGGGTATTTATGAGAGGTTAGGTATGCATGACGTATGCAATGTGCTAATGCAATATGATTGTTTTTTTGTCTTTCTCTTAGCTTTTCTGTTTTCCTCATTCTTTTCTCTTTTCTTTTTTATTCTTTCCTCCGCTAACAAGTTTTGGCATGTAACCGGTGATCGTGGTATTCCCGCAGGATTCCACGAAAGTAAAAGAATAAGGTGTTTGCAAAAGGCAAGTACCAGAGGGTATGAAGAATTGGAATGATATCTCCTACAAAAGGCATAAAGATGTCTTGCAAAAGGCAAGCAACTCAACTGCAAAATGACCTGCTCGTGCAACGGGTAACAACGACTCCTTAGTAAGAGAAACGACAATTTCCAAATATAGTTAAGAAAACAAAAGGATGTTCTGATTCCTCACACGAAAGGTGATGAGAAATCCCTAACAAAAGGTTAAGAAGAAAAAAAGGGAATGAGGTACGACCTCGCTAGGGGAATATGATTTTCTCGTATAACAAGTAGCAACAACTTCTTAGCACAAGAGAAAAGGATCTTCCAAACAAAAGGTTAAGAAGAAATATGGCCAAATTTCTCACGCAAAAGGTGATGAGAACTCCTTAACAAAAGGTTAATAAAAAAATGGGAATGATATTCTCGTACAACAGGTAATGAGAACTCTTAGACACGAGGCCTACTAGGGACTCTCACACAAAAGGTAGTGAGAAACTTCTCAACAAAAGGTTAAAAAGAGAGGTGGAAAGGATTTCTCATACGAAAGGTAATGAGAAACTTCTCAATAAAAGGTTAAGAAGGCACATGAAGATGAATATGATTTCTCACGCAAAAGGCAGCGAAAAACTCCTCAACAAAAGGTTAAGAAGAAAAATTGATTTCTCATACGAAAGGTGATGAGAAACTTCTCAATAAAAGGTTAAAAAGGACGCTGGAGGGGATTTCTCATACAAAAGGTAATGAGAAGCTTATCAACAAAAGGTTAAGAAGAAAGGGGGATGGATATGATTTCTCATATAAAAGGTAATTAGAAACTTTTCAGCAAAAGGTTAAGAAGAAAGCTGGAAAGGTTGATCATCTCATACAGAAGGTAGCCATGGCTTCTTAGCAAGAGAAGATTTCCATGCAAAAGGAAAAGGGTACTTACAAAAGGTAAGCGGGTTCAGGAATATAAATCCTCGAGCAAAAGGATAAGGAGACTTACAAAAGGTAAGGTAAACAGTTTCAGTAATAGAAATCCCCAAGCAAAAGGCTGAGGAGACTTATAAAAGGTAAGCAACTGGGGGTGATAGTCTTTATGCAAAAGGCACAAAAGGGACTAAAAAATGGTGAGAAAGAAGGATGGTTGAATTTCTCCCACAAAAGGTGATGAGAATTCCTTAACAAAAGATTAAGAAGGAGAGTGAGGTCCACACAGACGATTGATGGATACTAATATAGATGAGCATCAGAATGGGTTTAACAACACAGACGAGTGTTGAGATCGATACAAATGGGTATTGGAAAAAGGAGAATTATCATAGACGATTTTCGGGGATCGATACAGACGAGTATTGAAAAAGGATTAACACGGACGAGTGATGGGATCAATACATCCGACTACTAGAAAAAATGTTTTAACACAAATGAGTGTTGGCAACCAATACAGACGAGTATTGAAAAAAGAGTTAACACAAATGAGTGATGGAGAACAATATAGACGAGTATTAAAAAAAAGGATATCAACACGGACGAGTCTTGGGATCAATACAAATGAGTATCAGAAAGAAGGATCTACACAGACGAGTGTTAGGGTCAGTACAGACGAGTATTGAAAAAAAGGGATCAACACGGATGAGTGTTAGAGATCTCAATATAGACGATTAAAAGGGATCAACACGGACGGGTGTTGGAGATCAATATAGGCGAATATTGAAAAAGGAGGGACCAACACGGACGAGTGTTAGGGATCAATACAAATGAGTATTGAAAAACGGGGGATCAACACGGACGAGTGTTGGAGATCAATGCAGACGAGTATTGAAAAAAGAGGGACCAACATGGACGAGTGTTAGGGATCAATACAAATGAGTATTGGAAAAGCGATAGACACGGACGAGTGTAGGGATATCAATACAGACGAGTATTGAAAAAATGATAGATAATGATGAGTGCTTGATTGGTTTCTTGGATTAGATAGATGCCAAGCGAGTTAGGCTTTTAGAAAAGGGTGCCAGCGGAACTGGACTTTAGAGAAGTTTTCCAGGCAAGAACTGGGCTTTGATACACTCTAACAGGTAGGGACCTTGCAGTAGGCATGAAAACTTCATATCACCCCTCAGGCGCAACAACAGGAATAAAAGTTTTCGAACAATGGCTGCCCAAACCTTGGGACTCACCAAACCTACATCAAGCGTTTAAACAAACGAGAAGCAAAGATCTGATAAAGGTACCCTACTTGTGCAAAAGGCAACGAGGGGGAGACATGATTTCATGCACAAAGAAACGATAAACTCACAAAACACAAGTTGTCTTAATAAATCTTCTTCATGCAAAAGGAAAGGAGAGTTGGCACAAGGCCGAAGGTACTTACAAAAGGTAAGTGACCAGTGAAAGATTCAAAAGGAACTTGCAAAAGGCAACATGAAGAAAATATATTTTTGGAAAACCTGTCGGGAATACCACTCGAGAGTTTTATGATAATGTTTTTAGTTGGGAAGGAAGAATGTCTCAACGGAGGATTCTTTTATGCTTTCGAGAAAGACTTTCATGTAGTTATGCACATTTATTTTGCATGGCGTAATGCTCCATCTTGATGGGATATGCTTGGCGCTTTTTATGATGCAATGATATATAATGAAAGATTGCTGATGCAAAATTTTGATGCAATTTATGCAATGGCTTGGAAGGTCTGCGTATGCCCCAAGTTTGGGTATGGTGTAATGAATACCGAGAGAAATTTGCTTTGGTTACAAGGCTCCTGATTTATAAGGTATGGGCTACGTCTTTCATGATTTCCCGATATCTGACTTCTTGATATTACTGGAGGAAGAATCTGACATGGACCTCCTGATGCCCCAGGCTGGATCTGAAAAGCTTTTGAGAGCGGGGAGAGTAACTTCCTCTATTCGGATAGTTTTTCCCCAATCTTTGGGTATCTGCACGGATTTCCCCTATCACAAGTTATGAAGCAACTTTGTCGTAGATTATCTCAATCTGACCTGCCCCAATATCTTGGAAATGCATTCCTCTGATTAACCATCCTTGAGATATGCACTTCTTTTGCTCTTGGGGTGGCCTGCACCAGTATGAGTCTTGAAGTAACTATGCCTCTGGCTGACTGATCTTTGAGGGGTTTGTGGAATCTAGACGTGACTACCTCAAATTGATTGAACCTTGTAGATATTTCTCGACGTGACTGCCCCAAATCTACTGGGTCTTGTAGCGACTTGTCTTTCTACTCCACAGAGTCTTCATACATTCTGCCTTGATGTGATCAAAAGAAGTGGCTTGCCCCTGATTAACGGAGGTCTTAGGCATTATGGTCTTTCTGAATCATCAAGTTTCCCAATTCATGTACATTGTGGCAGATTCCTTGATGTCAAATGCTTACCCACGAGTAAGACAAGTTCATTTGAGAAATGATAATGCTAATTTCATGTTTATGCTAGTTTTGAAATCTAATTTGTTCACTGGAATTATGACATATAGTGAATGAATCACTAATGAGAATGTCATATCAATATCAACACAAATGATGAGCAAATCATTAAGGAGTCAGTTTTAACACGATCGTACTGACAAAAGCATGCTTTCAAAATAAACCATGCTTCAATTAGGTCTTTTGAGGGTTGTAACGCGGCATGGTTCACGGTCTCAGAAAAAGGGATTTGTGGCTCGAAACCTATTCTAACCCACTAATTCTCCTTGATGTTCTCCGGTCCTACATTCAGCTAGTTCGATACAAGCGCTCTTCTTCCAAAAGGGATTTTAAATTGGTGGTTAATTAATCAACGAGGTTTTTCAGAGTGGCAGTCACCCTTCTTCTATTTGGTTTGTAGCCATATGATTTTGTTCTTGCTGAGGATTTTTCTTTTGATTCCTCTCTCTGTTTCTTTGATCTTTTATCTCCCTACTTTTGCTGGATTGACTCTGATTCGCAATCCACAAGGATGCCCTAATTTTTTCCTAAGTCACTTGTTCTTAAGTTTTTGACTTAGCGGGGTTTCTTCCTTTTTTTATTTTGAATTTTGATTTCTTTTGTTGGAACAAATCGTGTGACATTTGTTAGATTGATTGGAATGGGTTGTAAATGCCTCGTTCCCCTGTTGGTGAGGGACAACCATTTGGGATTTTTGGTTTCCAACCTCTTGTGAGGGATAAGATATGGTTGATCCTTAGATGGGACACTCCTCTTTTGAAGTTTGAATGCTTGGTCAAACTAACTGACGACTACCCTGCCCCGGGTTAAAATTGAGGGTTTTATGTATATGAAGAAACTCTTACTCCTTGGCTCGAAGGGGTTGACTATGGATTATATTCCTTATACCTCTAGTGTTTGGGATTTGAAGCAAATCCTTACATCATCAGCAAGGTTCTATTCAAAAGCGTACGTACAGTGATTTCGTGTTTTCAATTTCATCATTCTCCTTTTGATTTCTCTTAACAAAAGTTAAATATTGACAAAATAAAGTATGAGCGAACACAAATGGGTTAATTCAAAAACATGCATATTCATTTCAATGTCATTATTATTCAAAAACAAACGAGTTTATTACAAGTCAATGATACAAATGAAAATCAAAAAAATTACACAACATGACTAAACAAACTAATGATTGTTGGAGTGATCAACTTTGTTCCTCTCACAGCTTGGGGTCTTGGTCCTAGAAGAAGCTGATGGGACAATCCCACAAATACAACTTCTCAGATTTACCACAGTTCCTCAAATTTACCATTGCTCTGGTTATGGCATTGCAGATGTGCTTGCCTGCATGGGGTTGTTCATTATGTTTGGAACAACTGGTGCGAACGATATAGCTTTCAAGTCGATCAAGTCTTGGACCTTATGCTTCAGGGCTCTACAGTTTTCGACAGTATGCCCAGGTGCTCTATAATGGAACTCACACCTAGCATTGGCATCATAGCCTTAAGGGAGAGGTGTTAGGGGAGGTCCCAACTCTCTATATTGCACCAAAGAGTCTCGAAGCAAGTGAGTAAGCAGTTGAGTGTAGGGATTAGATCTGTCCTTCCCTCTAGCTTCCTTAGTTGATAAGGATTTTGTCATTGCGGAGAATATGGATATTGATACTGCACTGGTGGAGGACCAATAGGAATAGCATATGTTGGTTGCTGATACAGGTTAGGTGTCACTGCTGCCACCTAATAGTATGGCATTTGGTAGGTCTCAGCTTTCCCTTTGGTTGTCATGGCAACATTGGTCTCCCCTTCCTTCTTCTTTGGGAATCTGGACTGGGATTTCTTCGCTCCATTAACCACAACTATTGTATCCTGGATTTTACCGATCTTCAAGCAGTTCTCGATTCGCTTACTGGAAACCACTAGATCTAAAAGAATAGCAGAAGTACTTCCTATCAACTTCTCTAGGTAGGGCCCATGGAGGGTGCCCATGAACATGTTGACAAGCTCCTTTTCAAGAAGAGGAGGCTGGACTCTAGCAGCCAACTCTCTCCATCCCTGGGTGTACTCTTTGAATGATTCATCTGATTTATGAACAAGGCTTTGGATCTGAGTCTGATTTGGCGCCATGTCTGTATTATACTGATAATGCTTTAGGAAGGCTTTAGTGAGTTCCCTCCAAATTAGGATATGCGTGGGCTCAAGCTGCATATACCACTCAAGTGAAGCTCCACTGAGGCTATCTTGAAAAAATTGCATTAAGAGTTTTTCATCATCGGAATGAGAAACCATCTTTTTGCAAAAAGCTTGGATGTGGGTCTTCGTACATATGTCCCCTTTGTAATTTTCAAAGTTTGGAAGCTTGAACTTAGGAGGAATTTTCACGCCCGGAACCTGGCACATGTCGGCAGCATCTAACCCAAAGGTATCAGGTCCTTGGAGAGCTTTCATCCTGTCCTCCACAACATGGACCTTCATCTCCATCTCAGCAATTGGTGATCCAAGGGCATCATAGAAGATATCATGATGATCATCAACTATCACTCTTCCCAGGATATGAGGGTTTACTGCAGGCATAAAGTTTTGATTTGTAGGGCCTCCTTCAGGAGGTGCATGAGCACCAATAGGGATATGTATTGGAGTATTCATCGGAGGTGGTACAAGAGGATTTTCAGCAGCAGTCCTTAGAAAAGCTTGTTAGAGTTCTTTTTGGCCCATATCCATAACTTCTTAATCTCTGGCCATAACTTGAATGGCTTCCATCACTTGACCCATCTGGGCGCGCACGTGGGTCACCTCCTTTCTCAATGCAGATTGATTCTGCTCCAATTGATCCATGAGCAATATTTGGTTGCTTCGGGTGTTGTAGGAATGCCGAGAAGTCAACTTGACTATGGATGATTCTGGACAGAAGGGCCAAATGGTAAGTTTTCTGACTTTTGTCTGATGATATGTAGACTGATGCTTGAATATTATGTTTGAGAATTTTATGATGCATGAATTCATGATAGCATGAATGCATGAATGAACGAAATTTAGGTATATGGATTCAAAAGTTTGAGGTACAGATGGAGGATAACACTGATTGCTTTCCATACTGGGGATCTTGCCGGGTATGAGCTAGGGTTTTGGAAAAGAACCCCAGAATCATTGATTCATTTGAATGTTTGCTGCTTACGATAAATGCATGCCGGTTGACAACTCCGTCAAATGATCTATTATGGGTGGGATCTTCGTACCAACCCTCGTGAGAAAAGCTTCTCGGGGACCCGCACTACATGACCATCAACATTGGGTTCTAAACAAGGGTCTCAGAGTCATGGATTTCCTTGACTATTTGCCACTTACGAAAAAAGCATGTCAGCCGACAACTCCATCAAGAGAATCTACTCTGAGTGAGACCTTCGTACCGACCCTCGTGAGAAAAGCTTCTCGAGGACCCATACTACGCGACCA
This sequence comes from Lathyrus oleraceus, assembly GCF_024323335.1. Classification (NCBI taxonomy): domain Eukaryota; kingdom Viridiplantae; phylum Streptophyta; class Magnoliopsida; order Fabales; family Fabaceae; genus Lathyrus; species Lathyrus oleraceus. The sequence continues at coordinate 408,466,180 of NC_066584.1, forward strand.
TCAATCTTAACTAGCCAAAGGTTCAATGTTCTATGAAGGTCCTTAGAATTATGGATCTTAATGAAAACATTGATTGTTTACGTCAAAAGCTTGACGATCATCAACATTCTCAAAAGAATCTACTCTAAGCGAGGTTCTCGTATCGACCCTTACGAGAAAAGTTTCTCGGTGGCCCATACTACTTAACCTCTCCTATCTCAAGTTTCCACTCTAGACTCGGGTAGAGAGTCTTTCCCACAAGGTTTCTTGTAATCGAGGTAATATCCATTCAATACTATAGAACCAAAAAACCACATAACAGGTACCACATGAAAATTTAAAGTAAGAGGCAATAAATAAGGGAAGTGATGCAAAAATATAAACACCCAAACACGCGAGGAAGTAACCTAGACTAGGTTTGACTTGCTTAGGGAAAGAATCCCCAACAGAGTCGACATCTGTCGTTGCGAAAAAAATATAGAGTCACCATCAGTTTTTATTTATTCCAAAGGAAAGGGAAAATATTGAGAAAACCCCAAAAGAATGGTCATCGCAGCCACGAACAAGTTCGGAAATCAGTTATGCAAGGGGAAGGTATTAGCACCCCTCACATCCATCGTACTCGATGGGAACCATCTAAGATGTCTATGCTTGAATGGGTGTCGTTATCTTAATGCTTTCTTGCTAAAGGTTTAACGAGCGGAAATGGATTTTTAATTAGTGTGCTCGACAAGGATTTGGGTCCTCGTGCCTACGTATACCCACTTGTTGAAGTGAGAAATCAGAGCCCCGTAGTTCATGGGTACAAAATGTTTGTTTGTTTTGTTGATTTTTGTACCTTGAAAAAGGGTTTTCGGAGTGATGCCCTAAGGCTCAAACAAAAGGTTTGATGAGTTAATATTGATTTTATGTTTTGAAAAGATTGTTCTTGACTTCAGATTGCACTAAAGACTATGGGTAAATGTGAGTATCTCGAACTACCATGCCAAGTGTCTTTGTTAAAAATACTTAGAACGAGTGTAGGAAAGCTCCATTCTCATCTCTTCTTTACAACTTAAGGCTCGTGGCATACAATCCTAGTCGTATTTTATGGTGTTTGAATTTGATTTGAGAAAACGCCGCTTAACATTGGATCAAGGGTTTGTTTATTGTTTATGAAATGGTGACGATCCTATGTTCTAAGGTTAGCTAACAAGCAATAACAAGACAAAGGAAAGTGAGTAAAAAGTACATCAAAGTGGGGAGAGGGATACATGAAAAATACAAGGGATTTGTGCGAGAAATGAAGGGTCTCGTTGTAAGGTAGCCCAAGAGAAAGCCTTGTGTGTGTATTGTGTCTTAAGCTAAAAAGTGCATAATGATATTACAAAACATGACTCCATTTTTTCTTTGAGGGTAGTGCCATGAGTGCTCCCTTGTAATGAAAGATTACAAAGTTCAATATGCTCCAAATTATGCATAGGTCAATCATTTTTGTCCAAGGTCCAATGCAAGGGTCTTAAAAGAGTCCTCTAAGTCTCCATAGTCCATATGTCCATAATTCCATGCTTAGGTCTTAATGAAGATGAATCAAGTCTTTTTATGTCCTTTCCATTTTTATAATGTTTTTGTTCATTTTATATTGAATAAAGCAATAAAGAAAATGATGAAGAATGGTGATGAAGAATGAGAATTATAGTACATAAAGTAAAGAAATAAACGACAAGAATTTAAATGTTAGAAGTTAGGTGCATAATGTAAATGTTAGAGGTTAGAATGCGAAATATAAGTGTTAGGAGTTAGATGTTAGAAATTAGAAGTTGGGTTTGTAGAATTGTATGCGTTGGTGCAGCGATGATATGGAGTTGCGGTTCGTATACAGTGGTGCGACGATTTGTTCAAGTTGCAGAACGTGAGTTCGTTACGCAGGTGGAGATGATGGTGATTGGAAGTTTATGAGTTTAATCGCGATGGAAACGGTGATTGGAAATTAAGTTATGCAGGTGAGAGTTCTGCAGAATTGTGATTCTGGAAAGAGGAGGAAGAAGATAGTGAGGTGTTGTTTATTAGCAGAAAGAGGGGAAGAGCTTCAATGCTAGTTCAATGGGCTTATATAGAGTTTGACTATAATGGAATTTGGATGTGAGTTTGAAGTTTGAGCTTGGTGCTTATGGGCCACATTTTTTCCTTCCCTGTGTTTGCATTTCGTGTTGTGTTTCGTCATTCTACATTTTAATTATGCGTTACATGTTGCGTTTTGATTTTCATTTTCCTGCTGCGTTTTGTTGCTTATGTGTACTTGCATTTCAACATTGAAAAGAACTCTTCCAATTGAATTTCTTGGACTTAGATTATGGATGTATAATTTTGAATATGTTTGGGCTTGATGCATGTAATGCTTGTTGAATTTTGTTATGAAAAGAATTGTTAATAGGCCAACTAACAAATAATACCACCATGGCCCATTAGTAACAAATGGTTTGAATTTCTAAAATCATATCAAAACTTATTAAATTAATTTGAAATAAAAGATGATGAAATGATTTATAAAAATAATTTAAATTTCAAAAATCAATTTGAACAAAACCAGTTTGAACTTCTCGAATTAATTTGAAATTAAAATCAATTTGAAACTAAAGTAAATTTGGAAAAAGATTATGACACAATGATGAATCTAATAACAACATGCAGTGGATTAACGAATCCAAATGATAACAAGGCCTTGAATTAAATTGAACCATGGTTAAAGGAAATGAATGGATGAATGTATCAATGAATCATACATTAGAGACATAGAACCAAGAATCAAATGGATGACATTGAATGAGCATGGATCCAAGAGTGAAATGAGGTATGAAACCCAATGAGCACTTGGTCAACAAGGCATATGCCATACCCTGATGATCAAAGCATGCTAATGCTTGATCAGATGCCTCAATATAGGTGATTTATCATGCAAGTGAAAGGGTCTAGTTATGTCACAAACCAAGAAAGTTAGGGTTTGATTGATTGATCCACCTCAAATTACTGATGAGCCATAGTTTCCACTAGGTGTAAGCCCAAAGCCATGAATTCAAGTCGCCTGTCTTCTTCTGTTGAACCATGTTTATGCAGATGAAATGAGTGCTTATGATGATTTTAAAATGATTGGGGTTAGTGAGCTATATGAACATTGTAAAGTGTAGGGTGAATTTTGGGGTATGACAGACACAACATTCAACTTTCTAGAGAGTTTGAAGGTGAAGAAAATGTTATGGTTTAGGAACCAATGATGCTTTTTTGCTTGAGGTGGCAGTTAACTACCTTTTGTTTGGAGGTCATATAAGTTTGTCTTGTTAATTATTTTGTTTATGCATTTTTGGCGATCCTTCTTCTCGATTTTCTTCTTATCCCTAACTTTTGTTTAAGAGCTTTCAGTCCAACAAGATGCCCTGATTTTTGCCTAAGTCATATTTCAGATTTTCGAATTAGCGAACTTTCTTTTTTTTCTCTTTTTTTTTGTGGCAATTCTGGGAACAACTTGCATGACGTTTGTTCACTTGATTTTTGTTGAAAGGATTGTGACTGTCATATTTTGATGGTTCAAGAAAAACAACAGTTGTAAGCTTTTGAAAGTTAACTACCTCTTCGACACTATGTGATATGCACGAAGAGAGGATGTGGTTGATCCTCATATGGGATGCTTTTCCTTGGAATTTGAATGCATAGCCAGATTAACCGACAACTACCCTTCCCCTAGTTCAAATTAAGGGTTTTCCCATATAGAAATAAACATCAACTTCTATGCTCAAAAGGATTGACGATGGATTATCATCCTTATAACTTATGTGTTTAGAAAGTGAAATAATACCTTACATCATCAGCAAAGTTTTATTCAAAAGCATATTTGTCACCAATTTAGAGTATTTTTTTCATCATTCTCCCTTCGATCTTTTCTTTAACAAAAGTTTGATAAAGAAAATAGAATGGGAGAACTATTCATATTGTTTTTTCATTTTTTTATGAACAAGGAAAGAATGAATATGTGCAGAGTGAATACTGTCGCATCCGTGAAAAACAACCGGCGGGCTAAAACAAAAACAAATAGAGCCGCCACTGTGCGTTATTTATCCCAAAGAGGGAAAGGAAACGCTCAGAGTAAACCTGGAAAAAGCATGGTCTCGCGACCAAAGAGAAAGGGTAAGGGAGTCGGTTACGCAAGGGGAAGGTATTAGCACCCCTCACGTCCGTCGTACTCGACGGGATCCACGCTCTAAAAGAAAGAAAAGGTTGCTAAAACAAACATCACACACACACACCAAAAACAACACAGGTGGGGTTAGGAGGAAGAGGGCTCGCTAGGACATCGCGTCCTATGCCTACGTATCTCGTCTGGAACGAGAATCAGAGCTGCCGTAGTTCGGCTCACGCACGCCAAACTAGACACACACAAACAAAGGCAAACATGGAACCCGAATGCCAATCGCTGGACTTACATCAGCTTCCGAACCAAACAAACACAATCAGGATACAGACAGCCAATCGCTGGGGTTACATCCATATCCTGACACACAAGAAAGAAACAAGCAACAAGTCGCTAGGGAGTTAGGCACTCGAGCCTAGAAACTGTCAAACAAACACACACAAAAAGAAAAAAAGTGCCCCGAGAGACCTCGCGCGGTCTCCTGCCTACGTACCTCATCTGGTATGAGGATCAGGGTGACGTAGTTCCCCCGAAAGGGAAAGAAATTCTAGCCAGAAACCAAGGGGAGACACACTACCAGGGAGCTGTACTCGAGCCTAGTGTTATCATGCATCATTGCCCTATGTTATGGTTCCTATCTACTTGCACAACAGCAAGCTAATCCTAACCAGGAAAAACAAGCATGCAAGCATCAATCAAAATAAAACAAACATTTCACATAGCACACACTATATCCAGTCAAGTGAGGCTCAAACAAGGGTGGACTGTCGAGGCAAGTCAACTGTACAGGGTAATGTTCGCTCTTAACCCTGACATTGAGAGTCAGGGTGAAGCCAAATGAAAGGTGAGTGAAGATTAGACTTCACAGATCTTATCCCTGACCAGGGAGAGCTTCAGACAAAGGAGTGTGGGTTCAGAAAGGAGGAACCCTTCTACACTCAAGACTCTGACTCAACTGTACAACTGTACAAGATCTTGGGTTTGTGTCCTAATGCATCAACACAGTGGTGTGAGCAGAGGGACGACTCAACAAGAATAGCAGGGGATGGATTGCACATCCCTTGGGTTCTGCCAATTGCCTTAATCAAGGTCTTTACCTGCTTGGGGACAAAGTTAAACAAATCACAAACATCGCCTCTTAAGGAGGACTTCAGACAGTTGCCTGGCCAAATAACAGGCCAGGTCTTCCAGACTACATGGAGACAAGAGAGTCTACCTCAATTGTTTTATACAACCAAGCACAGCAAGCAAGTTCTTAAAGAACTGTTAGCAACTAATGTACCTGAAATCAATCAAGTATCATCAGTACTCAGACAAACCAACAGTAAACAGCAAATGTTAATCTGTACAGTCAAACACAAGTTAATGCGCACAAGTGCAAGCCATGAGCTCAAACTTAAGCATCAAACCCTACAACACAAAGTCAATGTTAATCATAAACAATTCACAAGTCAACTTAATTAACTTGAAGCAATCTCCTTAAACCATTTGCATCTCAACCTGAAAATCCAAATCAAACATGAGAAACAAGACCACTAGGCCAAGCCTAGGGTCCAAAGGAGATGAAAAATCCAAAACAGCAAGTGAAAATTATCCAAAATCACAATCAAACAAATTAGAAGCAAATTCAATTGGTCCCATGCTCATATCAATCACCATTATCATTTTATGCACAAAATAGTACCAAACATGCAATATGCAACCTCAAAAGACCAAACAAAATGATCAACATCAAATCCATGCCAACACAATTCAATTAATTCCACAAAAATTCAAGTCTAAACAGAACACATCCAATGAATAGCATGTCAAATTTCAGCTCAATTGGACAAAAGGAAGTAGGTCAATTAAAATCAAGAAGTTAAGACAAGTTCAAGCAAGCCAACACATGGTATCCAAACAAACATCAACTTCCAAAACTCATAAATCAGTGACAATACATGATAAATGAATGGGATCAAAACCACAATGACCTATAATGTGTCTAGAATGCACATGTCAATTTTCACATCCATCCAATTAACCATGAGAATTTCACAAAACAAATGCCAACATGTGTCACAAAAAATCACAAAATGACCAAACAGAGGGAAAAATTCCAATCAATTAGGAAATGCCATCAATAAATCCAAAACAAATCACATGTGATCTCAACATACATATGTTCATTCTTGCAAAATTTCAGCTCAATCTAACATCCCAAACACATCAAATAAAATCATGAAGTTCATCAAGCTTGGTGTGACACAAATTGTCACACCTCTAATAAAAAATTCATATCTCATCAACCAGGTATCCAAAAATTACAAACTACACATCAAACTCACCACCAAAGTGTCCAGAATATGCACAAAAAATTTCATCAATTTCTTTGAAAGCATCATCATTTTATGAATGATATGTCAAAGCATACACATATGTGACACTACCAAGCAAACCCTAGGCATTTTAATTTTTTACACGTGCACAAAAATCACAAATATCATGATTAAATTCTACACATTACAAGGATCATCATGAAAAAAACCTCACTCAATTTGGATAAAAAATGAATCCTCTATGAATTTTTTAAGTTCATGTAATCAAAAATGAAATTGAAAAGAAAATGAAATGAGAAATAATGAAATAAATTCTGATAATGGCAAAACTGTAATTCTGAGAAGCCAGGGCAAAACGATGTCGCTCCATTTAATGTGTTGGCACGCGCTCATTGGACAAGGCTTGGCGGTAAACACAATTTTGAACGCCAGGCCAAGGTTTTGAAGATCTACGCGCTCATGAATACGTTCTTCATCACGAACAGCCAGAAAATTCCAGAAAATTGGCAAGAACTTTTTCTCACCAAATGCAACAATCCATATACCATCGTAATCGTCCTTCAACCTAGATTAAGGATATGTAAACGATTTGCCCTAAATCTAACTGTAGCGTCGGGATCGAACGATTTAAGAAATGATCATCAAACTTCAAATCACGATTACTCTCTCAATACTCAACCAATTCACAAACTACAAGCATCACGTTATTCTACATTGAATGATCTTCCTAAACCATATAACAATTCATGCAATGGCGAAGTTCGAAAAATCACCTTATGATGATGGCAGAGGTTGATCTTGATGTTTGTTAGGGACCAATTAGTACTACTTTTTATACCATTTTATTGGTCCCTTTTACCAAGTTTTGATGTAATTACACACTTTTATCTTCACTAATTTGTATAAATGCAATTAGGTTTAATTTATTTTGTTTTGAATAGTTATTTCACATTTTTTGTTAGTTGTGTAGAATTATGGATAAGCAAGACCTTGGTTTCAACATGGCATTTTGGAGGAAGCTTGCCAAACAAGGAAGCTGGGGAAGCAACAGTTCGCGCCGCGAACTTCCTTCGCGCCGCGAAGGCTGCGAATCCAGCAAGCTGACCAAGGGTCAAAAGTGCTGTTGTGCAGAAAAAGTAATTGCCATTTTGATGTCTGCCTGGGAAGTGCTTTTCTGCTGCAGATGACAATGTCCAAATTAGGGAAATGTCAACCTTTTTGGTAGAGACAAAATAGTTTAACCTAGGTATTGAAACATTATTCCATATTCATTCACACAGTGTGCTGTAGAGCTTTTGTAATAGAGAAAAACAGAGTTTTTCTTCTAAAACCTTCTGCTTTGTAACAATGGTGATGAGGAGCTAAACTCCCTTTTGTCAAGATTGGAGGTAGTAGCTATTCTCATCTGTTTATGTATTCACTTTGATTTGTATATTTGATAAAGATTGTTGATGTATTGAATACTGTTTTTGCTCTACTTTGAAAACCAGATTTGAGTAGTTGTCGAGAGAGACTACTTGAGTTTAGACATAAAACAGATTTTCAAGTAGTGAATAAGTTGTAGAGATAGATTTATTCATTACTCTTCTTTGGTATTAAACATTAAAGATTGCTATATTGATAGTTAGGTGGAGAGATCGTCTAAGGATCAATATAGTGATTATCACGATATCATTTAGACATAAATGACTTTGAGAGGATACTTGAACATCATCAATAATCTTGAATCTATTTATTTATCATAAGGAATCATCAACATTTGAAATAGTGAACTCCAATCTTGCCAAGCTTTTATATTTGACTAAAACCATTTCATAGTTTTTGTTAACATTTATTAACAAGATATTTTTCCAAACAAAACAACCCTGTTACTTTCTAAACTTATAACATTTGAATTATAGAACGGCGGTAATATTACCCAATCTCTGTGGATACGATATAAAAATATTTGCCGAAGATATACTCTTTCAACAAATTGGTGCCGTTGCCGGGGATTGGTGTCGATATTACAAGCATTGCAATAATTCATCGTTTTAAGTTTTGTTACATTTATTACTATCCCTCTTTTGTCTCACTTGGTTTGTCAGTTTTGTAGATTCTAGTGCATGCGAGGAAAAGCAACTGAGGAGCAACTTCAATTCGATCCTGAAATTGAAAGAACACTTCGGAAGCTCAATAGCAAAACACGAAGAAGAAGGAAACTAGCCGAAGAGAGGAACCGGAGAGAAGAAGCATCTACTTCCGCACTTGTTTCAATCGAAGAAGTGGTTGTAGAGGCTTGTGAAGGAAACATGGCGGAGGATAATCGTACCGAAATGTCCGCTAATAGTCCAAGAAGGAATGCTCAATTTTCCCGTGGAGGAAGAAATACGGAGATGAAGACCGGAATCCTCCAACTTCTCTATGCAACTCCATTCACCGGAATGGATCACGAAGATCCGTATACCCATCTCATCAAATTCTATGAGATTGCGGGTTCTACGGGAATAGACGAAGCGGGTGAAGAAACGTTATTCAAGAGGATGTTCCCACACTCCTTAGTGGGAAAGGCAAAAGAGTGGTACCTTGATCAAGAATCAAGAGTGATGACGGATTGGAATTTGTTAGAAGAAAAGTTCTTAGAAAGATACTTCCCTCAATCCCGATTCATGGAAGCCAAAACGGCTATAGCGGTATTCACTCAAGGAGGCAACGAATCTCTAAATGAAGCTTGGGAGAGATTCAAATCAATGTTGAGGAAGTGTAAGGGACATGGTTTTGATGAGCTTACTCAAATCCATATTTTTTGAATGGTCTCCAATCAACTCATAAGACACTTCTGGACGCCACCGCGGGTGGATCGCTTATATCAAAAACTGCGGAAGAAGCTAAAGTCATTATTGAACGGATGGCCCGTAATGATCATCAAGGTCAACATGATCGTAGCCCTTCACAACGTAAGCCTAGAGTTCTAGAGTTGAATACAAATGATGCCATCCTTGCTCAAAACAAGCTACTCTCTCAACAAGTGGAGCTTCTTACTCAACAAATGGCCAAGCTTCCACAGCAAATAAAAGAGATTCAAGGGTTTCAAGTTCAGCATCAAGTAGCATGTTGCGAGTTGTGTCAAGGGGATCATCCTACTGGTTTTTGTCCCCCACCCCAAGAAGAAGTGAGTTATGTGAACAACCAAAACCAGGGATATCAAAGACAACAGCCTAACAATCAAGGCTATCAACCAAGAAACAATCAAGGCTACCAACCGTCAAGGTTCAACAACCAGAATTATCAACAGCAAAGCCCTTACCAACAACCAAACTCTCAAAGTCAGCAGTCGCAAGGAGGAAATTCCAAGCTAGAAGACACTCTTCAACAATTCATGCAAGCTTCCATGGCAAATCAGAAGAGTAACGAGGCGGCAATTAAAAATCTGGAAAATCAAGTAGGCCAACTCGCGAAGCAACTGTCGGAACAAAACGCAGGGCCTTCTTTCTCTGCTAACACTCAACCAAATCCAAAGGAGCATTGCAAAGCAGTCGTCACGAGGAGCGGTAAAGCGTTGGTAAGTGAAAAAGGTGAAGAAATTGTAGAAGAGAACACCACTGATGGGATGCTGGAAGAAACAGATATAGTTGGTGAAGGGGAAAATGCTTCTGGAAATGCTCAGTTCGCGCCGCGAACCACCTTCGCGCCGCGAAAAGAGCAGGTTTTGCCCACTGCTGTGCAGACTGATTTAGAAAGGAAAAAGATGCTGAATCAAAGAAAAAGAAGAAATCTGAGAAGGGAGTGAATGTCATTCCAACTCAACATCTACCATATCCACATGCTCCATCAAGGAAAGACAATGCTAGGCACTATGCACGGTTCATGGACATCTTAAAGCAACTCCAAATCAACATTCCATTTGCTGATGCATTAGAACAAATGCCACGGTATGCTAAATTTATGAAGGACATTCTTACCAAGAAAAGGCGACACGTGGAAGATGAGACCATAATTCTTGATGCACGGTGTAGCGCAATCATCCAGAAGACTTTACCTAGGAAGGAGTCCGACCCGGGCCGGGTTGTTCTACCGGTAACCATTGGAAGCACATACGTTAGGAATGGTTTGATAGATTTGGGCTCTAGTATAAATTTAATCCCCCTTTCTATTGTCAAACGATTGGGAAATGTGGAGATTAAATCAACAAGAATGACCCTACAACTAGCAGACAAGTCTACAACCTCACCATACGGAATTGCCCAAGACATGCTCGTAAAAGTGGACAAATTTTTGTTTCCGGTGGATTTTGTAATAGTAGAGATGGATGAGGACCGCGATGTACCCCTAATCCTTGGAAGACCTTTTATGAAGACCGCTCGGATGATGATCGACATAGATGATGGGCTAATGAAGGTTAGAGTGCAAGATGAAGAGGTGACTTTTAACCTTTTCGAAGCAATGAAACATCCAACTGACAAGCATGATTCTTTTCGAATTGATGCAAGTGAAGAGGAAGTAATGGAGGTCGTGAATCAAATCCATATTTCTAATCCTTTGGAAAGATCCCTTATCAGAGCATACAATGTGTTAACCGACAATGAGGAACGAGAGATCGAAGCGATGTTGCACGAGCTAGAATCTTGTGGTGAGCTGGCCTATCAAGAAGAATTAGTGGAAGATTTGGATGCAAAGAAGGAAACTGAAGAGCAAAAGTTAGAATTGAAGATGCTTCCGTCACATTTGAAGTATGTGTTTCTTGGAGATGAGTTTACTAAACCAGTGATTATAAGCAACACATTGTCCATGCAAGAGGAAGATAAGTTGATTCAAGTATTGAAAAAGAACCAAGGTGCGATAGGGTGGGTTTTATCCGATTTGAAGGGTATTAGTCCAGCATATTGCATGCACAAGATAATGATGGAGGAAAATTTCAAACCGGTTGCGCAACCTCAAAGGCGTTTGAATCCATCAATGAAAGAGGTGGTTCGGAAAGAAGTTGTCAAACTTTTAGAAGCCGGAATGATTTATCCCATATCCGATAGTGCATGGGTGAGTCCGGTACAAGTGGTCCCCAAGAAAGGCGGAATGACGGTGATTAAAAACGATAAAAATGAGTTGATTCCGACGAGAACAGTGACAGGGTGGAGGATGTGCATCGACTATTGAAGGTTGAACCAAGCCATAAGGAAAGATCATTTCCCACTACCTTTCATGGACCAAATGTTGGAGCGGCTCGCCGGCAAAAATTTCTACTGTTTCTTGGACGGATATTCGGGGTATAATCAAATTTCAGTAAATCCGGAAGACCATGAGAAAACAGCTTTTACATGTCCTTTTGGCATCTTTGCTTACCGAAGAATGCCTTTTGGATTATGTAACGCACCGGCCACATTTCAACGGTGTATGCAAGCTATCTTTTCAGACTTGATAGAAGAATGCATTGAGGTGTTCATGGACGATTTTTCTGTTTATGGATCATCTTTTGAAATGTGCTTAAAGCACCTTGATGTAGTTCTGGGGAGATGCGTGGAGACCAACCTAGTGCTCAACTGGGAAAAATGCAATTTTATGGTCACTGAGGGTATAGTACTTGGTCACAAGATTTCTTCTGAAGGGCTAGAGGTGGACAAGGCCAAGGTGGAGGTTATTGAAAAACTGCCACCTCCAACTAATATTAAAGGAATAAGAAGCTTTCTAGGACATGCCGGTTTCTACCGGAGATTCATACAAGACTTCTCAAAGATCGCAAAGCCATTGAGTAATTTGCTCAACAAAGGTACGCCTTTTCTTTTTGATGAGTCATGTCTTAAAGCTTTCTTAGATTTGAAAGAAAAGTTGATCACCGCACCAATAATCGTAGCACCAAACTGGAACCTTGATTTTGAACTCATGTGTGATGCTAGCGATTATGCAGTGGGTGCGGTGTTAGGACAAAGAAGCGATAAAGTTTTCCATGCCATACACTATGCTAGTAAGGTGTTGAATGACGCGCAAGTTAATTATGCAACAACTGAAAAAGAATTGCTAGCCATAGTATATGCACTGGAAAAATTTAGAGCTTATTTGATTGGTTCAAGAGTTGTAATCTACACTGACCACTCTGCAATAAAATATCTGCTTACCAAGCCGGATTCAAAACAAAGGCTTATTCGTTGGATCCTTTTATTACAAGAGTTTGATCTAGAGATTCGGGATAAAAAAGGTTCTGAGAACTTGGTAGCAGATCATTTGTCTCGATTGGTCAATGTAGAAATTACAAACAAAGAGAAAGAGGTGAGAGAAGAATTTCCAGATGAAAAACTCTATGCGATTCAAGTGAGGCCTTGGTTTGCTGATTTTGCTAACTACAAAGCAACTGGTCTAACACCGGAAGACCTCACTTGCAATCAAAGGAGGAAATTCTTAGCTGATGCAAAATATTATGTCTGGGATGACCCTTACCTTTTTAAAGTAGGAGCAGACAATATTTTGAGAAGGTGTGTAACAATGGAGGAATCAAGAGACATTCTGTGGCACTGTCACAACTCTCCGTATGGAGGTCACTATAGTGGTTTGAGAACAGCCACTAAAGTACTCCAATCAGGTTTTTATTGGCCATCTTTATTCAAAGATGCGCACGAACATGCGAAGAGTTGTGATGCATGCCAAAGGAGTGGTGGAATAGGAAAACGGGATGAAATGCCTCTAACCAACATGCTAGAAGTAGAAGTTTTTGATTGTTGGGGTATTGATTTCGTTGGCCCATTCCCCTCTTCTTTCTCTAATGAGTACATCTTAGTAGCTGTCGATTATGTTTCGAAGTGGGTGGAAGCAATTGCCTCACCCAAGGCCGATGCCAAAACTGTGATCAAATTTTTAAAGAAGAACATATTCTCACGTTTTGGTGTGCCTCGAGTGTTGGTGAGTGATGGAGGCTCACATTTCTGCAATACACCCTTAGAAAAAGTTCTGCAACATTATGGTGTTAAGCATAAAGTGACCACTCCCTACCACCCACAAGCGAACGGTCAAACTGAGGTTTCAAACCGGGAAATTAAACGGATCCTTGAGAAAACAGTTTTGAACTCAAGAAAGGATTGGTCCTTAAAACTTGATGAGGCTTTGTGGGCGTATCGCACTGCTTACAAAGCACCTATTGGGCTGACTCCGTTCCAACTGATGTATGGGAAGACCTGTCATCTTCCAGTTGAAATGGAGCATAGAGCATTATGGGCTCTTAAGTTCTTGAACTTCGACTCCACTCTAGCCGGAGAGAGAAGGAAAGGTCAACTCCATGAGTTAGAGGAACTAAGGAACGATGCATACCATTCTAATAAGCTGTACAAGGAGAAGACAAAAGCATACCATGATGGGAAGGTCCGCCATAAAGAGTTTCATGTTGGACAGATGGTATTGCTTTTTAACTCAAGGTTGAAGTTGTTTCCGGGTAAATTGAAGTCTAAATGGTCAAGACCATTTGTTGTCAAGGAAGTACGGAATTATGGAGCCATTGTGATAGAGGACCCAAAGTCGCAAGAAAGCTGGACTGTCAATGGTCAAAGACTGAAAGTCTATCATAGCGGTGACATAAATCGTGATGTGTGTGTCCTTTCCTTGTCTGGATCAAGCTAATTGAGGTACCGTCGAGCTCTTAACGACGTTAAACAAAGCGCTGGTTGGGAGGCAACCCAACGTTGTTAGTGTGCATTTTAAATTTCTCTGTTTTGTGATTTTTAGCTCTGTTAAAGTTTTAAAAATTTGAAGTTCTGTTTTTGGAAGTTCGCGCCGCGACCTCCTGTTCGCGCCGCAAACTGAATGAATAAATTTGAGTGGGTTCTGTTTTTTGCAGTTCGCGCCGCGACCTCCTGTTCGCGCCGCGAACTGAGTGAAAAAATTTTAGTTGGTTCTGTTTTCTGCTGTTCGCGCCGCGACCCCCTGTTCGCGCCGCGAACTTTGCGTGACAGAACTCATTTAAATACTGTTTAGGTCAATTCTTCTTCATTTTAAACCTTCCTCATTTCAAATCATTTTGCCGCGCTTTCTCCCTAATCTCAAAACCCCACCAAATCTTAAAACCCTTCATTATCCCTTGTCAAATCTTCATTTTTTAGCAAGCTCTAGCGATTCATAAGGTATGTATGTTTAAATTTCTCTTTTCCAATCCCTTTTTGGGTTTTTCAGTTAGGGTTGGTTAGAAATCGAATTTCTTTGTTGAATACTGCTTGAAATCATTTTGCATGCTTGAATTAGAATAGGATTAGTGTAGGGTTGAGCAATTTGGCTGGTTGGGAGTAGTTTAATCCCTCATTGGTGGAACCCTAGGAAGCTTTGGGGATTTCCTGAATTCGCAGAGTTCGCGCCGCGAACTACCCTTCGCGCCGCGAACTGTGAATTCCAACAACATTTTCTTTTTGTTACTTATTGGCTAATGCTGTTCATGTGTGTTCTGTGGTTGTTCTGGTGTTGATTGCAGATGTCTAAGAGAACTAAGACCATGGCACCTCCTCAGGTCCGTGCTATCCGAAGGTTCATCAGTGAGGAACACGAAGCAAGATTTGAAAGCCTTGTCAAGAGAACCATTTTACCTGAAAGGTTTATCCGCCTGGCTCCAACTGGGGTATATCACAGAGTGGTTGAGGCTTTTGAGCAACGAAAATGGATGAAGTTATGCGAGCCGGAAGCCGCAATCAACTACGACCTTGTCCGAGAATTTTATGCGAATGCGATGCATCGCGAGGAGGGTACGACTTTCATTTACCGGTCCAGGGTAAGGGGGAAGATTGTTTCATTTGGAAGGGATGACATTAATGCTTATCTAGGTCATCCCTTAACTCTTGGAGAGGGGGAGAGTTGTGAGTATAGTATCATGGAGGTAGCCAACAGGTGGAATCTGGAAGCGGTCAATGCCACCCTTTGTCTCAGTGGAAAATCTTATGAAGTGAATGATCAAGGGCATCCGAAATTATGGAAGAGGGAAAATTTCAATTTGGAAGCAAGGGCTTTTTTGGTGCTACTGTTGACTAATATCAGACCAAGAAGCCACACCACCATAATTCCTATGGATGTCGGGTGTCTATTGTACTGCATCATGATCGGGAAGACGGTGGATGTCGCAGCCCTCATTGCAGGAGAATTGAGAAAGATTGTGTTAAGCGGAACCAATTTCGGGGGCAAAGCTGGTGTGCTAGCTTATCCAGGTCTTATCATGGGACTGTGCCGTAGGGCCAATGTTCTCATCCCTGAGGAAGTACACTTCTCGATCACAAGTGTAATCAGTGACGCTTATTTGAACAGGTTTCTGCAAAACCCGAATGAAAAGACTGATGCATCTGGTACTTCTTCCTCTCGAGCCCGATCCAGATCCCGATCTCAACCTCAACCTCAAAGTACCCCAGGTTTTGATCAGATGGCTTTTGCCAACTACTGCTGTGAGAACTTTGAGGCCTCTAGGAGGTCTCAATCATTTCTTTTTGATGCCATGCAGCAGCAGTTCCAGAACACGTTTC
Source organism: Lathyrus oleraceus (assembly GCF_024323335.1). NCBI lineage: Eukaryota > Viridiplantae > Streptophyta > Magnoliopsida > Fabales > Fabaceae > Lathyrus > Lathyrus oleraceus. The sequence continues at coordinate 408,482,088 of NC_066584.1, forward strand.
TGGCACCAGAGGCCCGAACTTTTCCATCGCAAGCTGATTATGCAGCTTATGCTAATTGGCCTGTGGGCAGGCCAAATTTTATGGGGGGTGCAGGAGGTAGTGCTGACCCAAATGAGGAGATGGAAGATGTTCTCGGAAGTGTAGGTGGTGATGAAGAGGAGGAGGATTGAATTTGTGGAGTTTTGAGAGTATTGTTTGTTTGAGTTTCTTTTTACTATTTCTGTTTTTGTTTTTGGGAATTTTGTAATGTACTTTTTGGTGGCTCTAGTTCACCATGACTTTATCTTAGCACTTTAATTTTTCTTTAGTATTTTTATAATTGCATGAGTACTTTTTGAAATTTAAGTGTGTTTTAATCAAATTGGTTTACCAACAGTTCTATTTAATCGTTCTTACGCTTAAGTCAAGCCTAAAGCAACCAAGAATTGTTCGCAAAGAAAGAAGCATAGGATACTTCGAGTGGTGATGATAAGAATTAGTGTCGGCATTTCAAGGTACACTTTATCGCTTTCTAGACTTAACATGAGTAGTTTAATGGTTGTGCAAATTTCAGTTCATAATTTCATTGAAGTATATGTCAGTGTGAATCAAAATAGGACTTAACCATTTGTGAGGAAGCTTTCCATTGTGCACTATAAAAGCGGGAAACCGAGCATTATTTTGACTCATTCTTATCATGCTAAATCATGCATCAATCTAATGTTGTGTGAAGTTTTTGAAAATGATAGAGGCATTGTTTGTGAGAAAAACCACTTGACCAAAAAGCTTAAATCAACTAACCTTGTGAGGAGTAATCCTTAGTTAACCCCCTTTGAGCTTATTTTAGGATTCATTTGATTGATCATTGTAAAATCAATTGAAAATTGTGGAATAAATGAATCCTAAATTCTTTCGTATCAGTTGAAACCTTAAACCGAGTTGTTGCAAAAACTTTGTCTTTTGCTTATGTTTAAGTAGGGAGCATTATTGAATAAATTTGGTTTTGGAATCTAAAGTTGGGGAGAGTAAAGTGAAAAGTTGATTAGAAACTTGGAAAAGTGAGTTTCTATGAAAGGGTAAGAATATGAAAAGAAACAAGAAAAAGAAATCACCCTTGAAACCATAGAGCATAAAAAAAAAAAAAAAAAAAAAAAAAAAAAAAAAAAAATGCTCATGGTTGTGTGGATTTGAAAAGAAAAAGATAGGGACCAAGGAAAAGGAAATTGTGTAGAGTTGAATCTTTGGGAATGCTCCCTTAGGATAGGCAATTTGGTTGAATTCCTTTAATCTTATCCTTTCTTGTAACCTAAGCCACATTACAACCCTTGAAAGACCTCTTGATTCTCATTTTTCACATAATTTGGTAGTTGTTGTGATAACCGCATGATTTGAGTTGTTGTTGATTTAACTGCTTGGATGAGTGAAAGTAACCCTTCATGTTATTCATCAATATTGATGTGTGTGTAAGTTTGATTCAATTTTGACATGTATGACTTTGAAATCCTTGGAATGATTTTTGCACTTTACCATTTCCCTTATTTATGTTTTGTCTAGAGTTGAGATAAGTGAATTGAGAAAACGCCAAACGCTTTTGAACCATTTGAATGTCCTTGATGAATTTTTGTTTAAATCTTTTGTGTCATGACTTTGGTTGTAAGGGTGGAAACTTTTGTTTAGGGACAAACAAAATGCTAAGTTGGGGAGAGTTGTTAGGGACCAATTAGTACTACTTTTTATACCATTTTATTGGTCCCTTTTACCAAGTTTTGATGTAATTACACACTTTTATCTTCACTAATTTGTATAAATGCAATTAGGTTTAATTTATTTTGTTTTGAATAGTTATTTCACATTTTTTGTTAGTTGTGTAGAATTATGGATAAGCAAGACCTTGGTTTCAACATGGCATTTTGGAGGAAGCTTGCCAAACAAGGAAGCTGGGGAAGCAACAGTTCGCGCCGCGAAGGCTGCGAATCCAGCAAGCTGACCAAGGGTCAAAAGTGCTGTTGTGCAGAAAAAGTAATTGCCATTTTGATGTCTGCCTGGGAAGTGCTTTTCTGCTGCAGATGACAATGTCCAAATTAGGGAAATGTCAACCTTTTTGGTAGAGACAAAATAGTTTAACCTAGGTATTGAAACATTATTCCATATTCATTCACACAGTGTGCTGTAGAGCTTTTGTAATAGAGAAAAACAGAGTTTTTCTTCTAAAACCTTCTGCTTTGTAACAATGGTGATGAGGAGCTAAACTCCCTTTTGTCAAGATTGGAGGTAGTAGCTATTCTCATCTGTTTATGTATTCACTTTGATTTATATATTTGATAAAGATTGTTGATGTATTGAATACTGTTTTTGCTCTACTTTGAAAACCAGATTTGAGTAGTTGTCGAGAGAGATTACTTGAGTTTAGACATAAAACAGATTTTCAAGTAGTGAATAAGTTGTAGAGATAGATTTATTCATTACTCTTCTTTGGTATTAAACATTAAAGATTGCTATATTGATAGTTAGGTGGAGAGATCGTCTAAGGATCAATATAGTGATTATCACGATATCATTTAGACATAAATGACTTTGAGAGGATACTTGAACATCATCAATAATCTTGAATCTATTTATTTATCATAAGGAATCATCAACATTTGAAATAGTGAACTCCAATCTTGCCAAGCTTTTATATTTGACTAAAACCATTTCATAGTTTTTGTTAACATTTATTAACAAGATATTTTTCCAAACAAAACAACCCTGTTACTTTCTAAACTTATAACATTTGAATTATAGAACGGCGGTAATATTACCCAATCTCTGTGGATACGATATAAAAATATTTGCCGAAGATATACTCTTTCAACAATGTTTCCACGTGCAAAAGGTCCAAACAGATGGAGATTATAGATGAGGAAGTTGAATGGAGTGATTAGGCTAGCTCGAAACAGCACCAGATGCGAGAATTATCAAAACTCCATTGTTGTGCAAGCTTTGAACAGTCCACTTTCTTGAAGCTTTAGCCACGAATTCATCAAAACAGTTTGTCCTCAAGGTTTATGGAGCATGAATCCATCAAGAATTATCAAGATTGATGCAGATTTGGTGAAGAAATGTTGAAAAATGTTGGATGAAGTTTTGGAGAATTGTGAAGTTTTGGAGGGAAATTCAGTTATGATTCTTGGAATATGGAATTTTGATTATGATTCTGTTATGATTAACAATATATACCCCTGCTAATCCATCTCCTTAATCACAATTACCAAAAATCAAGTGATTAGCACAAATGCACTTTTAAGTGTTATGTCAAAAATGACCTTCTCCAAATTGGCAATGCAACAGTAAAATGACAGTTCACACAACTTCTATTTGGCATTTGGAATGTGTTAGAAGTAGTCTCATGTGCATAAGCCTTGTATTTCTCAAATTCACATGTTCACACCAAAAATTCAAAAGAAGTCACTTAAAAAATGACTTTTTGCCTTGACCAATTTTGATGAATTTTGATTATGCACCATGAAAGTACATGTGAAATGGGGTTTGCTCACAAAAAGATCACTCAAATTGGCCATTCCATGTGAAAGTTATGCCACTTTGATTTTAGGCATTTTTGGAAAATGAATGGACCATAACTTGTCAACCATACATGGGAATTTCAAGTTCTTGGACTTTTTGGAAAGGTGAGAGCAATATCTACAATTTTCATGTTGAACAAAATTTCATTTGAAGCATTTTTGGACATGTAATTTTGTGGTGAAAAACTTTCCATTTTTGGAAACTTTCATTACAAGTCACTTTCTATTTTTGGCAACTTTTTGTCTGATTTTATTTTCTTCATTCTTGATGTTTGAAATGTCAAATGAAACTTGTTTCAACATGAATGAAGTGTATCCAACTCTGTCCCACCTCCAAATCCATAAAATCAAGCACAGTTGACCACAATTGACTTTTTCAACTAATAGATGAATTTGGCTATGCACTGATCAAGCTGAGCCTCAAACTTCTGATGAAATGGCTCAAGGATGAAACCCTAGCTTCCATAAGCTCAATATAATCACATGATGATCCCCATATCCATTGTAGACCCCATCTCCTTGCCATGCCCTGATTGGCCCAATACAACTTATTAGACTGATTAGGGTTGACCAGTGGTCAAAACCCTAATCTCAAGGAATATGATCAAACTCTTGAACCTCCTGGATGATATCAAGACCATGATGATGATGATGTACCATTTCAACCAAGATGAAGCTCAACCCCCTTGAGAATCAAGAAACCCTAATTTGAATCACCAACCCTCAGATAGTTAATGATCCAGTCCAATGAAACCCTAGCTTACATCATGACCTCTTCATCTTTTGATCAAGACTTAGGAGGATGACTTGCACAATGTAACCACATGATATGCAATATGCAATGCCTAATGTCCTATAAAATGATATGCAATATGTTAAGCTAGTCCCAAGAGAGGAGGGCAAATTTTGAGGTGTTACAGCTGCCCCTATTCAATCCACTGTGAACCTGTCGATATGAATAGCCCCGACTTTCAGATGATCAGGATGAAGAGTGATTGAATACCAAGAACAGACGAACAATTTGCACTCTGATGGGAAAATAATTAACAATGCCTGTCAGGATCGACGAAGAACACAATCTCGAAAGAAACACCCGTCTGGTACGGAGAAAGTCGGCCTGATCACCGAAACAACAATGTCGACCTGGATACCAAAATAAATGGTAACACAGGGATAACCATGGCCTGAACACCACACATCCGCTGAGGATTATTATCTCCTTCTCTTTATGCTTTTCTTGAACCCCGAAATTTTCTTTCGCGCAAATGATCCCGGATCACTGCATTTGAACCCCAGTCGCCTGACGATAGCTCGCGATCGCCATTGTGAACCCCGTTCTCCAGAAAACACCTCGTGTCTCCTTTTCTCCATTTGAACCTCCATCTCCAGAAAATGCCTCAACACTTCCCTTTCTCCAGTTGAACCCCGTTCTCCAATTTCTTGTGATAATTCTGCTGGCAATGTCGGAAATAACACCAAACACCACTCTGAGGGCGACATATCAGAGGGTACACCTTCAACCAGACACTTACTGATGACTGGGAGGAAACTCGACGTTTACTGGTCATCGAATCAATGATGTTGACTGGACATCAAACAAGGATGCTTACAATACATCAAACAAGGATGTTTACAGGACATCCAACAATGATGTTTACAAGACATCGAACAAGGATGTTTACAGGACATCGAACAATGATGTTTACTTGACATCAAACAATGATGTTTACTGGACATCGAACAATGATGTTTACAGGACATCGAAAAATGATGTTTACAGGACATCGAACAAGGATGTTTACAGGACATCGAACAATGATGTTTACTTGACACCAAACAATGATGTTTACAGGACATCGAACAATGATGTTTACTTGACACCAAACAATGATGTTTACAGGACATCGAACAATGATGTTTACTTGACACCAAACAATGATGTTTACAGGACATCGAACAAGGATGTTTACAAGACATCGAACAATGATGTTTACAAGACACCAAAGAAAACTCGACTAGACGGGGATCGACACGATACTTACTGGTATCGCAGGGATGACATCTCCATATGTCCAAAACCAGGCAGACGCTTGCCGGGGACTAACTGGGAAATACTGTTGCTCCAAAATCACAACGCTGAACTCCTCGGAGTGACACCTTCACCATCTAGCGAAACCAAATCTCAAGTGGTAACCACGGCTTGAATCGCGCTGATCGCGTAACATTTCCATCTCTGTCCGATGGAAAAGCTTCCTCCAGTATCGCACTACTGGGGTACATTGACGTCATGATGTTAGACTCCTCAGAGTAACATCTTCCAACTTCTGTCTCGCACGACAGGAATCTCCTCCAGTATCGCACTACTGGGGAATACTGTTGATCCATCACCACGATGTTAAACTCCTCAGAGTAACATCTTCACTGACCGGCAAAACCCAATCTCAAGCGGTAACCACGGCTCAAGTCGCGCTGATCGCGTAACATTCCCATCTCTGTCCGACGGAAAAGCTTCCTCCAGTATCGCACTACTGGGGTACAACAAATCTCAAGCAGTAACCACGACCCGAGTAACTGATGCTTGCAATGCTGATGTGGATCTTCCAACCAGCGAAACCACTCCTCAAACGGTAACCACGGCTCGAGTAGCATCCTCACCCACTGGCAGAACCATATCTCAAACGGTAACCACGGCTTGAGACTAGCCTATGCTTGCAATGATACATGATTGATTTTTCCAGCGTAATGCTCCATAATTATGGAAATGCTACGCGATTTATTATGCAATATGCTATGCTTATCTACATGATGAATGCATAAAGGTTTCCCCCTCAAGGGACTCTTCTGAGGAGCTCGAGGCACTCTGCTGAGGAACTCGCCAATACTCCAATTTCCACCCTGCTGGGGAATAGCGTTGCTGCTGGGAAAAAGGCAACCCATGCTGGGGAATAGCGCTGCTGCTGGGAAAAAGGCAACCCTTGCTGGGGAAGAAACTCCTTTGCACCCAATCCGCTCGGGAAACTGCTGGGGATAAGAACCACCAACGCACTCTGTGGGGATACAACAATCTTTGACTTGCTGGGGATATAAATCCCGACTCTGCTTCGGGAAACCCTCACAGATACCTCCGTTGGGAAATAACAACCTCCAGACCTGGCGACCGGGGAAGTATCAATCTGAAACCTGCTGGGGATAACCATCCTGACCCTGCTAGGAAACCACAGACCTTGAATCTACTGGGGAATAGTCCTCACAACTCTGCTTGGGGAGGAAGACAGTCTGGTACTGAACACCCGTCGACTCATCGAACCACGGTATTCATAATCCAACTCCAATGTCAGCTTTCCAATTTTGAGAACTCCCAGACTCGTCTGGACCTTTTCTGCTCCATCATCTTGTATTCCCAACCGCTCCGAGCTCGACGGAGAGCGAACTCCTGGGATTTATACCAACTTTCCAATCTTCCGACTTTGAAGAGTCTTCTTGATTAATTTTCAGGATCGTCGTACGTCCTTGCCGTCCTCTCATCGTTCTTCTATTCATTCGTCCCTGATTGGACTCCGTGGGGATCTTTGTCAAAAGCTTCCACATGCGTGTCAAAGAGATCGTTAGATAAAACCGTGCCCCATGCGTGTCAAGATTTCAACACTTGGGTTACTCAACCTTCCGAATAAGATTTCCAGTTTTCAATCTTATAAACATGCATTGGAAGGGACCTGTACGTCTTAAAATGCAAGATTCTTTATCAAAAATAATCGGATGCCTTTGCAATCAAAACGGTAATGAAAAACAAAAACAAAATTATTTGACTGAATATGCATTTTATTGATTGAAAAGTGTGTGGCTCGAATCGAGCAATACAAAGGAAGCAATTCCTGAAAAGAGGTAATTGCGCACAAAAGGAAAAATCTATCCTAATGGCAATGTGAAACCCGTGATCTCATCGAGTTCCAACTCAGTTATACCCCATATGTCCTCAGACTCTCCGTGCTTGCTGCCTTCTGAACAAGACGATTCCGACTGATCCCTACCGGGTATTATCCATGATGCTTTAACCAAAGCACAAACGATCATGCTAGACGCAGTTGTTCGTTTCAATCCCTCTTTTGCCTGGACCGCCCTTTCGGGTTTTCAGTCCACCGGGATACCCTTTTTTGCCCAAGTCGCCTTTCCAGGTTTTCGACTTGCCGGGTGTACATTTTTCTTTTTATCCCTAATTTTTGCCCCAACCTTTTCTTTCTGTTTCTTGGTTCGCCGGGATGCCCATTTTTGCTTGGACTATTTTATTCTTTTCGTCCAGCGGGTCTCTTTATACGAAGTATTTTTTAACTGCGTCCGCATTCACAGGGGATGGAAAATATTCACCATCCATGGTCGTTAGCAACAAGGCTCCGCCAGAGAAAACCTTCTTGACCACGAACGGACCTTCATAATTGGGTGTCCATTTGCCCCTACGATCGTTTTGAGGAGGAAGAATCCTTTTCAGCACCATATCACCTACGTGATATACCCGAGGTCGTACCTTTCTGTCAAAAGCACGCTTCATCCGTTGCTGGTACAATTGCCCATGACAGATGGCTGCTAGCCTCTTTTCTTCAATTAGGCTCAACTCTTCGTACCGGGTCCTTACCCATTCAACCTCTTGCAATTTCACGTCCATCAGGACTCTCAACGAGGGAACTTGAACCTCAACCGGTAGCACAGCTTCCATCCCATATACCAACAAGAAAAGCTTTTGCCCCAGTAGATGCACTCACCGAGGTTCGGTACCCAGGATACAAACTTCGTACTCAGCCACCCTTGTTGGTGCATTCAAATGTTATCCGGGCCACAAAAGCTCATTCACCTTAACCTCCCCATCAGACATCAAAATCCGTTCGAATTCGGGGTCAAGCCCCTTCTCCGGGATCGGTTACTCTCAATCTTTCGATTGGAGCACCTCGAGATATCCTCATCAGGGAATTCAAACTTCCTTGGTTGATAATCCTCAATGGGCTGCTGGGCGATGTAATCAGACAATACACCCCTCTTGATGCCTTCTGAGCAGCGTACTGAATATCGCATTCAATCAAAATCATTGGCCCTTTCGCAACCCGCCCGGTCATTGCTGGCTCTTTCAGAAATCTACCTGATCAGATCCATCTCGAAATCCACAAAGTGGTATGAACCAGCATATACTGTCTCAGTTGGCGAGCAGCCTATGCCAAAGTACATCAAGTTTTCTCGAACAGTGAATATATTGTTTCACAGTCGGTAAACTTTTTGCTAAGGTAAATTGCATGCTCTTTTCGACCAGACTCGTCATGCTGCCCCAGTACACACCCCACAGACCCCTCGAGGGCTGTCAAGCACAGATTAACAGTCTATCTCCATAGGGAGGCAACAGAATCGGAGGCTCCTGCAACTTATTCTTTTATTTTTCAATGCCCCTTGGCAATCATTATTTCACCTGACCGTTTGATCTTTTTTCTTTTTTTTTTGAATGGGTTCCCACGTGGCTGTTAGGTGAGATGTGAACCATGACATGTAGTTCAATCTACCCAGGAGACCACGAACCTCTCTTTCTGTTCTCGGTTCAGGCATTTTTTTTGTTTCTTTTTTTTCTTTTTAAGCAGGATCAACCTCGATTCCTCTTTTCCAATGAACCCCAGCATCCAACCGGACCGCACTCTGATAGTGCACTACTTCGAATTCAACCTCAGTCTGAATTATCTCAACCGGTCAAACGACTTGGCCAGATCTGCCAGATGCCCCTCTTCTGTCCGGGACATTGCTATCATGTCATCAACATAACATTCAATTTCATGATGAATCATATCATGAAACAAAGTCACCATGGCTTTCTGATAAGTAGCACCGGCGTTTTTCCTCTCTAGAGGACAGTCTTCTTTCCATGGTAGCCTGTGCACAACGACATTGGTACTTGACCCTGGCTTATCCTGACACGACCAGGCGAAGGTATCCACATGCTCTTTCAACGGGGCTACCATTCTGCTCTCGACTTGCCTCTGAAGCGGCTCCAATTTTGGCTTCCTTTCTGACCTCGGCAGTACACAGGTTAACAAGCTCAACTCGCCCTTCGTGCGGCTGAATCACCTTCTCCTCTTGTTTCAACAACCTGGTTAATCTTCCAGTAGATCACAATTTTCTTCGCCTTATTCTTCGGCATGATAGATCGGATTGTCGAAGTCATACAGAGGTGTAACCAAATTGTTATCAATGAGATCCGGAGAATTATTTTTTTCGATGTCGGAACGAGACAAATCAAAAAGAAAGGGAAAAATGGAAACAAACATTGCCATTTTTATTTGTTTTTAAACTGCAAAAATAAATGAAAAACAGGGAACACCACTTTTAATTGAAAAATATCCATTTATTTATGATGCAAAATGTTGCAAATATGAACATGAGGTGGCCCTTACAATGAACCATTACGTGTCGGGCAACACGCAAGGCTTTCATGCAGATAAAATCAAAACAGAAATCATTACTCTTCCGGATAAGTGACAGTGCTGATCCCCTTTTTAGGCCTTCCAGGTCCTTGGTACGCACGACTTTATCCAACCATCAAACCCCCAGTCACTGTCAGTCCCCTCACCTACCGCAAAGGCGTGATCCGAATCTTCAGCAATTGCACTCACCATCGCCTGACCATGTGCCGGCATGGGATTAGCATTAACATTTGGTGATGGTGCAAAATTGATGGCTTTGGAGTCCACCAGATCCTGGACGACATGCTTAAAAGCTCTACAGCCCTCAATGTTATGCCCTGGTGTACCAGAATGGAATTCACACTGGGCATTCTCATCATAATTAGGAGGCCTCTGATCTGATCTCAACGGAGCCATCGTCCTCGGCTGAACCAACCCAAGATCCATCAACTTCTTAAACAGAACATCATATGTCACGGGCGGCTTATCAAAATGGAGATCAATCCCCTTTCCTCTCACCTGGTAGCCATCTCTCTGTGCTCTCTGTTGAGGCGATTGTTGTTGCTGTTGTGCAGATCGATTACCAGTAGGGGTGGTTACCGCAGCAATGTGCTGGTAGTAACGATCCCTACCGTATCCCCTTTGGGCATACACAGCACTCGATTCACCCTCATTCTTCCTTTGGCCATTTCCGAAGGGTTTCTTCGATCCTGATGATGAAGCATTACCACCCTGAATCTTCCCCATTTTTAGCCAACTTTCAATTCTCTCCCCAGCCACTACAATGTCTGCAAAGTTGGTGATGGGACAACCCACCATTCTTTCAGCAAAAACCCCCTGCAGGGTACCCATGAAGAGATCAGACATCTCTCTGTCCACCAGTGGAGGTTGCACTCTGGCAGCCAACTCCCTCCACCTCTGAGCATATTCTTTAAACCCCTCGTTATTCTTCTGAGACATACCCTGCAGCTGGGTACGACTCGGAGCCATATCAGCGTTGAACTGATACTGTTTAAAGAAAGCGTCACCAAGATCCTGCCAGCTCTTGATATCAGACGACTTAAGCTTGGTGTACCACTCCAAGGATCCTCCAGACAAACTGTCTTGGAAGAAGTACATCCACAGCTTCTGGTCCATAGTGTATGCAGAGATCTTGCGGACAAATGCTTGCAGATGAGTCTCGGGGCAGGAACTCCCATTAGATTTGTCAAATGCGGGCGCTTTGAATTTCTGTGGGATCACAATCCCCTCGACTAGCCCCATGTTTGACATGTTGACAACCCCAGGAGTGGCATAGCTTTCCAAAGCTCTGATCTTTTCTGCCAGCAATTGTATCTCCTTGTTCTGTGGCTGGGCACCGTATTGACCGAACGGTTCGTTGTGCATGGAAAACTGATCAGCCTCCCTGTCTTCCTCTCTGTCATCATCAACCCCGAAGAATGGCGGGAATAGACTGTCTTTCACATTGTTGCCCATCGGACCAGGTTGACCACCAGTAGGAGCACCAAACCCGGCAGCATTATTCACTACCACAGTTGTTCTTTTTCCACCGTCTCTCGAGCCACCCAACCCCTGGTTGGAGACACCATCCAGGTTCACACCGCTGTTAGCAGCAGAAGCCCGCTCGAGCTTCTCAACTTTGTCGGCCAAAGCTTTCTGACCAACTGCAAACCCTTGCATGATATTGATCAGCTCATTCATCTTGTCTTTCAGCTCGAGGATATCTGTATTCGGGAGATCCATCAGTCTGGGAGTATTGCGTCGAGTAAAGTATCTGTGAGGGCGTGTTGAGTGCAAAGGTACAACTCTACGAGCACGAGCAATGATTCCTGCAGCAATCAAGCACGTTAGAACTCGACACCTACAAAACAGCAAACAGGTTAATATGCATGAATGCAACGTCTATCCATATGAGGAAGATTCTGTCCTTTGATTCTGGTTTCATCGAGACAGATAACATTTTGACATCCATATTCTGACATCAGGATGTCTCTCAACCAGATTCTCAATCAATAATACTCCCCATATGGCTAAACGTAGTTTAGGTGCAGATGAATGCAAAATGAGAATGATGCAGATGCATGGATGCAATGCACTGTGCCATCCTCTAAGTCATCTGATCATCTGTTGCACTGAAGCCTGATCTCTGAACCGATCACAACCATCTGAGGGAATATGTAACCACAAATCCAACTCAAGGGTTCCGAAATAAACGGAAGATACAGATACATCATCATCATCGCCAAACAATCTCTGAGCAGATACCCATAACCATCTCTGAATCGGCCCGGGGAATCCTGAAATAAACGGATCCCCACTGATAAATAACTCGAACAACATTTCGGCGTCTCAGCAATAAATAACCATAAATCCGACTTATAAATATGACTCTGATCAACGGAACCAATAGTCACCATCAAAGTCACCATCTGAACATGCATCTGTAAGAATCACCCTCCCCTCACAGGTAAATTCTAATCGGGTCATCCTAAGGCGGATAATAGTCTCTACAATCGGGCAGAGATACTCAATGGGTTTGCCCTTTCGGGTGTGCCATTGTAGCTCCCTTAAGATCGTCTAAACCAAAGATCCGGGAATGAACGGTCACCGAAGTCAATAGCCCAAAAGAGATAATCCAACCTAAGCGGAATAACTCCACCCGGCAAGACCCTCTCAAATGAACCTCGTCCGGCTGTGGTGACATGTCTCCGCATCATGTCGTACAACATGTGAAGAGACATGAGACCACGCTAATCCTAGGTGTGTACTCAGGCCTGGGTATTGGGCCTCACTCAGAACACCCACCCCAAATCAGATGAACCACCTGCACAGAGGAAGGCAACATGATAGTATGATGCATGCAAATATTTATGCAAATATATACACTGGTTTGAATAATAAATGCAATAAATAACAGCGGCATAAGCAACCTAAACTATCCTAGAACGCTAGGAGAGACTCGCTTAGGGAAGACGGACCAGTACAGGTCAACACCTTGTAATGTCCCCAGCAGAGTCGCCAGCTGTCGCATCCGCGAAAAACAACCGGCGGGCTAAAACAAAAACAAACAGAGCCGCCACTGTGCGTTATTTATCCCAAAGAGGGAAAGGAAACGCTCAGAGTAAACCTGGAAAAAACATGGTGTCGCGACCAAAGAGAAAGGGTAAGGGAGTCGGTTACGCAAGGGGAAGGTATTAGCACCCCTCACGTCCGTCGTACTCGACGGGATCCACGCTCTAAAAGAAAGAAAAGGTTGCTAAAACAAACATCACACACACACACCAAAAACAACACAGGTGGGGTTAGGAGGAAGAGGGCTCGCTAGGACATCACGTCCTATGCCTACGTATCTCGTCTGGAACGAGAATCAGAGCTGCCGTAGTTCGGCTCACGCACGCCAAACTAGACACACACAAACAAAGGCAAACATGGAACCCGAATGCCAATCGCTGGACTTACATCGGCTTCCGAACCAAACAAACACAATCAGGATACGGACAGCCAATCGCTGGGGTTACATCCATATCCTGACACACAAGAAAGAAACAAGCAACAAGTCGCTAAGGAGTCAGGCACTCGAGCCTAGCAACTGTCAAACAAACACACACAAAAAGAAAAAAGTGCCCGGAGAGACCTCGCACGGTCTCCTGCCTACGTACCTCATCTGGTATGAGGATCAGGGCGACGTAGTTCCCCCGAATGGGAAAGAAATTCTAGCCAGAAACCAAGGGGAGACACACTACCAGGGAGCTGTACTCGAGCCTAGTGTTATCATGCATCATTGCCCTATGTTATGGTTCCTATCTACTTGCACAACAGCAAGCTAATCCTAACCAGGAAAAACAAGCATGCAAGCATCAATCAAAATAAAACAAACATTTCACATAGCACACACTATATCCAGTCAAGTGAGGCTCAAACAAGGGTGGACTGCCGAGGCAAGTCAACTGTACGGGGTAGTGTTCGCTCTTAACCCTGACATTGAGAGTCAGGGTGAAGCCAGATGAAAGGTGAGTGAAGATTAGACTTCACAGCTCTTATCCCTGACCAGGGAGAGCCTCAAACAAAGGAGTGTGGGTTCAGAAAGGAGGAACCCTTCTACACTCAAGACTCTGACTCAACTGTACAACTGTACAAGATCTTGGGTTTGTGTCCCAATGCATCAACACAGTGGTGTGAGCAGAGGGACGACTCAACAAGAATAGCAGGGGATGGATTGCACATCCCTTGGGTTCTGCCAATTGCCTTAATCAAGGTCTTTACCTGCTTGGGGACAAAGTTAAACAATCACAAACATCGGCTCTTAAGGAGGACTTCAGACAGTTGCCTTGCCAAATAACAGGCCAGGTCTTCCAGACTACATGGAGACAAGAGAGTCTACCTCAATTGGTTTATACAACCAAGCACAGCAAGCAAGTTCTTAAAGAACTGTTAGCAACTAATGTACCTGAAATCAATCAAGTATCATCAGTACTCAGACAAACCAACAGTAAACAGCAAATGTTAATCTGTACAATCAAACACAAGTTAATGCACACAAGTGCAAGCCATGAGCTCAAACTCAAGCATCAAACCCTACAACACAAAGTCAATGTTAATCATAAACAATTCACAAGTCAACTTAATTAACTTGAAGCAATCTCCTTAAACCATTTGCATCTCAACCTGAAAATCCAAATCAAACATGAGAAACAAGACCACTAGGCCAAGCCTAGGGTCCAAAGGAAATGAAAAATCCAAAACAGCAAGTGAAAATTATCCAAAATCACAATCAAACAAATTAGAAGCAAATGCAATTGGTCCCATGCTCATATCAATCACCATTATCATTTTATGCACAAAATAGTACCAAACATGCAATATGCAACCTCAAAAGACCAAACAGAATGATCAACATCAAATCCATGCCAAAACAATTCAATTAATTCCATAAAAATTCAAGTCTAAACAGAACACATCCAATGAATAGCATGTCAAATTTCAGCTCAATTGGACAAAATGAAGTAGGTCAATTAAAATCAAGAAGTTCAGACAAGTTCAAGCAAGCCAACACATGGTATCCAAACAAACATCAACTTCCAAAAATCATAAATCAGTGACAATACATGATAAATGAATGGGATCAAAACCAAAATGATCTATAATGTGTCTATAATGCACATGTCAATTTTCACATCCATCCAATTAACCATGAGAATTTCACAAAACAAATGCCAACATGTGTCACAAAAAATCACAAAATGACCAAACAGAGGGAAAAATTCCAATCAATTAGGAAATGCCATCAATAAATCCAAAAACAATCACATGTGATATCAACATACATATGTTCATTCATGCAAAATTTCAGCTCAATCTAACATCCCTAAGCACATCAAATAAAATCATGAAGTTCATCAAGCTTGGTGTGACACAAATTGTCACACCTCTAATAAAAAATTCATATCTCATCAACCAGGTATCCAAAAATTACAAACTACACATCAAAATCACCATCAAAGTGTCCAGAATATGCAAAAAACATTTCATCCATTTCTTTGAAAGCATCATCATTTTATGAATGATATGTCAAAGCATACACATATGTGACACTACCAAGCAAACCCTAGGCATTTTAATTTTTTACACGTGCACAAAAATCACAAAAATCATGATTAAATTCTACACATTACGAGGATCATCATGAAAAAAACCTCACTCAATTTGGATAAAAAATGAATCCTCTATGAATTTTTTAAGTTCATGTAATCAAAAATGAAATTGAAAAGAAAATGAAATGAGAAATAATGAAATAAATTCTGATAATGGCAAAACTGTAATTCTGAGAAGCCAGGGCAAAACGACGTCGCTCCATTTAATGTGTTGGCACGCGCTCATTGGACAAGGCTTGGCGGTAAACACAATTTTGAACGCCAGGCCAAGGTTTTGAAGATCTACGCGCTCATGAATACGTTCTTCATCACGAACAGCCAGAAAATTCCAGAAAATTGGCAAGAACTTTTTCTCACCAAATGCAACAATCCATATACCATCGTAACCGTCCTTCAACCTAGATTAAGGATATGTAAACGATTTGCCCTAACTCTAACTGTAGCGACGGGATCGAACGATTTAAGAAATGATCATCAAACTTCAAATCACGATTACTCTCTCAATACTCAACCAATTCACAAACTACAAGCATCACGTTATTCTACATTGAATGATCTTCCTAAACCATATAACAATTCATGCAATGGCGAAGTTCGAAAAATCACCTTATGATGATGGCAGAGGTTGATCTTGATGTTTCCACGTGCAAAAGGTCCAAACAGATGGAGATTATAGATGAGGAAGTTGAATGGAGTGATTAGGCTAGCTCGAAACAACACCAGATGCGAGAATTATCATAACTCCATTGTTGTGCAAGCTTTGAACAGTCCACTTTCTTGAAGCTTTAGCCACGAATTCATCAAAACAGTTTGTCCTCAAGGTTTATGGAGCATGAATCCATCAAGAATCATCAAGATTGATGCAGATTTGGTGAAGAAATGTTGAAAAATGTTGGATGAAGTTTTGGAGAATTGTGAAGTTTTGGAGGGAAATTCAGTTATGATTCTTGGAATATGGAATTGTGATTATGATTCTGTTATGATTAACAATATATACCCCTGCTAATCCATCTCCTTAATCACAATTACCAAAAATCAAGTGATTAGCACAAATGCACTTTTAAGTGTTATGTCAAAAATGACCTTCTCCAAATTGGCAATGCAACAGTAAAATGACAGTTCACACAACTTCTATTTGGCATTTGGAATGTGTTAGAAGTAGTCTCATGTGCATAGGCCTTGTATTTCTCAAATTCACATGTTCACACCAAAAATTCAAAAGAAGTCACTTAAAAAATGACTTTTTGCCTTGACCATTTTTGATGAATTTTGATTATGCACCATGAAAGTACATGTGAAATGGGGTTTGCTCACAAAAAGATCACTCAAATTGGCCATTCCATGTGAAAGTTATGCCACTTTGATTTTAGGCATTTTTGGAAAATGAATGGACCATAACTTGTCAACCATACATGGGAATTTCAAGTTCTTGGACTTTTTGGAAAGATGAGAGCAATATCTACAATTTTCATGTTGAACAAAATTTCATTTGAAGCATTTTTGGACATGTAATTTTGTGGTGAAAAACTTTCCATTTTTGGAAACTTTCATTACAAGTCACTTTCTATTTTTGGCAACTTTTTGTCTGATTTTATTTTCTTCATTCTTGATGTTTGAAATGTCAAATGAAACTTGTTTCAACATGAATGAAGTGTATCCAACTCTCTCCCACCTCCAAATCCATAAAATCAAGCACAGTTGACCACAGTTGACTTTTTCAACTGATAGATGAATTTGGCTATGCACTGATCAAGCTGAGCCTCAAACTTCTGATGAAATGGCTCAAGGATGAAACCCTAGCTTCCATAAGCTCAATATAATCACATGATGATCCCCATATCCATTGTAGACCCCATCTCCTTGCCATGCCCTGATTGGCCCAATACAACTGATTAGACTGATTAGGGTTGACCAGTGGTCAAAACCCTAATGTCAAGGAATATGATCAAACTCTTGAACCTCCTGGATGATATCAAGACCATGATGATGATGATGTACCATTTCAACCAAGATGAAGCTCAACCCCCTTGAAAATCAAGAAACCCTAATTTGAATCACCAACCCTCAGATAGTTAATGATCCAGTCCAATGAAACCATAACTTACATCATGACCTCTTCATCTTCTGATCAAGACTTAGGAGGATGACTTGCACAATGTAACCACATGATATGCAATATGCAATGCCTAATGTCCTACAAAATGATATGCAATATGTTAAGCTAGTCCAAAGAGAGGAGGGCAAATTTTGAGGTGTTACAAATACTAATGGACTAGTTCATAAAAAGCATGATTATTTCATTAATATTACCATTTAAAAACAATAAACTCAAAAGCAAACAATACTTTAACAATAAAATAAATTGCAAATGAAAATGATAAAGACAACCTGATGATTATCAGCTCTGAGGATAAGCTTTTCTCTAGTTCATTGACTTCAAGGAATGCTTCTTGCAATTTTGGCACTCACTTGGGCAAGGGATTCCCATTCACCAGCAGGTTTCCTCCTTGAAGGGTTAAGCATTTGTTGTCAATCAACTGTTGTACTTTATCCTCGAAAACTTTGTAGCCCTCGGTGGAGTGTCCTGCTGACCGGACATAATATTCACATGCATATCAGGATCATACTTAAGCAGGAATGGTTATGGCGGTGGCTTAAGAAGTTTGGGAACCACCAGCGAGCTTTGAACCAGATGTGGTAGGAGTTGACTATATGTCATAGGGATTGATACCAAAAGAGCATTCCTTCTTTACAGATTATTTAGGGGTTTGTATTGGCTCTAACGTTGATTATGATATCTACGACTATGGGGTCACTGATTTGCATGAGGAGTTAACCATGGTTACAGGTATTAAGGACCAAAAAGTTATGGTTGTTGCCATTGAATAGTCTGCATATGGGTATTGACCATAAGGTACCAGAGACGAAGATTCCCAAATTGCACCAATTTCATCCTCATCTTCCTTTTAGGAATTGCTAGAGGATTCCTTTCCACTAGCCTGGCTACTCGAGACACTTCATATTCTTCTACTTTTGAGTGTGCTCTCGATGCATTCTCCAATTATCACTAGGTAAGATATACCTGAAGAAACAATGCTTATCATCCTTTGTAAGTATGGGCTCTACAAGGTACTCAAAAACACATAAACCAACTCCCTATCAAGCATTGGTGGCTGAACGCGAGCAACTAACTCTCTCAATCTTTGGGAATACTCTTTGAATAACTCATTACTCTTTTGATGAAGAATTTGCAATTGAGTACGAATCAGAGCCATATTAGTCTTATGCTTATATTTCTTTGATATTTATCTAGATAGATCGGTCCATGTATGGATATTGCTTTTCTCGAGTTGCATATACCAATCCAAAGATGCCCAGTTAGACTATCCTGGAAGTAATGGGTCATCAACTTGTCATCTCGAGCGTGTGTAGCCATCTTACAATAATACATCTTCAAATGATCTTTTGGACAACTAACTCTTTTGTACTTCTCAAAATATGGCATCTTGAACTTTGGACGAATTACCACATCTGGAACCAAGCACATGTTGAAAGAATTCATACCATAGGTGTCCTTCCCTTCTACAACTCTCATTCGTTCTTCTAGAATACAACACATTTTAACAACTTCGGTATCTTCATGAGCTCTGATGTTTTTCACTGAATCTACCTCTTGAGGGTTTTGCATATAGTGTGCAAATTGAGGCTTTTCAATAGCATGGGGAGGTGGGATATGCCCGACTTGAATGATTGAGTGTCCTTGCACCGTTAGGATCTTATTGGATACATTATTGTGAAGTATCTGAGGTTGGATAAGATCGTCCACTTGTGAAGGAGAATCATAAATTGGGTTAGTCACCATGGTAAAGCCTGATGTAGGATCAACATTCTCCATAACGACATGCTGAAAGTTGTTCTTTGACAAAGCTAGCAGAGCTTCCAACATCTTGTCCATTTTTCCTTTCATGACATTTATGTCCTCTCTCAGCATAACTTGATTTAGTTCCAAATTATCCATTGTCCTTCGGATATTACCACGAGTTCTCTATGAAATTCGAGGAATTAGCTTACTGGTCATGGAAAAAAAAGTGGAATGAGTTTTTTTATTTATTTTGGAAAATGATATGCATGCATGCTGATGAGATGCATATGCGTGAATTTTTGTTTTTTTTACCGATATGCAAAGATATAATGCCATGTTTATGCATTTCTTTAAGCGATAAGGTTTCAAAGGTCCCAGGTACAAATGACAGACATGTTTTATTGCTTTGTCACATAGGGTTCTCACCGGGAATGATCTAGGTTTTACCAAGATTCCTAGAGTCAGGGATTCACCAAGAATGTTTGCTGCTTACGAAAAATTACTTGTCGGGTGTTAACTCCTTCGAGGGAATCTATTCTGAGTGAGGTTCTTATGCCGACCCATACGAAAAAAACATCTCGGGGACCCGTAATATGCAACCATCGACTTCGAGGTTCTAGACAGGGTTCTCAGAGTCATGGATTCATAAGAATGTTTGCCGCTTATGGTAAATTACTTGACGAACGTTAACTCCTTAAATGAAATCTATTATGGGTGAGGTTCTCGTATCGACCCCACGAGAAATGCATCTCGCAGGCCCATATTATGCAACTGTCATTCCTAGTTGGCCAAAGGTTCAATGTTCTACAAAGGTCCTTATAGTCATGGATCCTAACAAAAACATTGAAACTTATGGCAAATTACTTGTCATGCGACAACATTCTCAAAATAATCTACTCTAAGTGAGTTTCTCGTGCCGACCCATACGAGAAAAACAACTCGGGGACCCACACTACTTAACCATCGTCTTATCTTATGTTTTTCCTCTAGACTCAGGTAGAGAGTCTTTCCCACAATGTTTCAAGCAATCAGAGTATCCATATCAAAAGCTCATGTGACCCAAGTAACAAATATAGGAAAATAGTAAAGCAAAACATAAGATATAACAAAGGTAAAAAAATAGAAGAAAGCAAATAAACAAAGCTAACAAACATCGTAAATCAAACTAAGTTAGGCTTGACTTTCTCTAGCTTGGAGCATATTACCTAGCAGAGTTGTCAGCTGTCGCATCTCGAAAAACACGATCCTTCACGGGGCATTTGCGCACTCGCGGAAAAATGTTTCAAATAGAGTCTCCTCCAAACTTTATTTTATTCCAAAAGATGGAAAGGTAAAATATCGATAAAACCCTTAAAAAAAAGATGATCATCACAACCAAATTCGGGTTCAGGAGTCGATTATGTAAGAGGAAGAAATTAACACCCCTCACATCCATTGTACTCAACGTGAACCTTATAGTTAAACTTGGGATTGAATATTAGCATGATATTAACTTGAGATCTTCTACTTATTGAACAAAAAAAGAGAAAGAAGAGGTTTAGGTTTTTTTTTAATGTATCTGACAAGATTTCAGAATCCTGCACCTATGTATCTCTAGGTGTGATGGAGAACTCAAGGCTACGTAGTTCTTTGCAGAAAAGAACTGTTTGTTGATTTCTTTTAAAGAGTGATACTTTAAACATATCGAGTGGTTAAACCTTTGCACTTGTCTCGCTCTTGGAGGCAGAAGACTTTGCTTGTTTCATGTCGATATGGATAAATCATATTTGCTTCTGAAAAGGTTTTCGAAGTCATGCAAGGGTGGAAAACAAGTTTGACGTGTTTGAATATTTTTGAGTGGTTGAAGAATATTCAAATGGTAAGCTAAGTGCGACAATCACATAAATATTCGGAGAAAGGAAGAGAAATTACTTTCTCCCCAATCCTTTTTCAATCGAATTATTTATGAAATTTATATGATGAATCAAGTCGTGTTTCTTTAACGGGTGACACGTATTTGAATGGTAGACTAAGTGCGGCCATCAGACTAATACTTGGGGAAAATAGGAGAAATTACTTCCTCCCTAGTCCTTTTTCGTCCACGAAAGAATTAACTTGATTGGGTTATTAAAAGTGTTTTAATATTATCGATGAATGTTCAAAAGGTAGGTTAAGTGCGGCCATCACATGTACATTCGAGGACAGGAGAAAAAAATTACTTCTACCCCGATCCTTTTTCAATCGATAAATTATTTAGAAAAAGATTTTCAAAGTTACGGATAAGCAAAAAGAAACTCAATGTTAATCGAGGGTTTACGCATTAGTATGAAAATGATTTGTGAAAAAGATTTAACTATGTGATAAAAAAAATCAAACATAATACATAGTCTTATAAATGATAAAATTATACTTCAAACACACTCATTAACTTAAGCTAAAGTATATATATATATATATATATATATATATATATATATATATATAATGAGATAAATGAAAATTGATATAGAGGAACTTATTGAAAGAATAGGTTAAAACACAAAGAGATTCATCTCAAATTAAAATCTAGCAGCAAAATTTAATAATTATTTTTGTTAAAATTAATGAATAAATAACAACTTTAGTTAATCCAAATCACTAGACCATACCCATAATTGAATATATATATATATATATATATATATAATATATATATATATAATATATATATAATATATAATATATAATATATATATAATTATATATATATATATATAATATTTGTTGGAAAATATATTATTTTGGTTTTATTATTGTCTTTAATACTATCTTTATTTTTCTTTATTCTCCATTAAGGAGAAAATCAAATGTAATAATTGTATATTCACTATATAAACTAGCCTAAGGATAAGGAATAAAACACAACAACTTTTACCTATTTCTGTTCGACATGTTTTCTTACTCGACCCGATTCACATACCCGTTTAGCCTTCTATGGCGAATATCAACAACAAGTGGCCTTCCCCATCACAGGCCTACACCGGATCCAACCATAGCGAACAACCGTAACCTGAGTCGGGCGTCGGCTGTAGAAACAGTGGTGGCCGCGGAAACAACGTACGAGAGGAACCGCCGGTGGTCATAAATAGTGGCAGAAATGACGGCAACAATGGAAAAAGGAACAACATTGTTTTTGGTGACAGTTATTCCAAGATAGGCAGTAATGATCAAGATGGTTCCTCATAGTCCTTCAAGGTCAATATCCCTAAAATGAATAGAAATAACTATAATGAATTGGCTTAAACCGTTCGGTTGGTATTGGATAGCAAAGGGAAACTTGGTTTCTTAACAGGAGCAGTAGATGAATCGACAACAGGAGACCCTCGTTACAAACAATGGAAGTCGGAAAACTCCTTGATTATTGCATGGTTGGTAAGCTCTATGGGAATTGGAATAGGTAAGCCTTACATGTTTTTACATTCCGCAAAGGATGTATGGAAGTTGTTAAGGAAACATACTCTGATATTCAAAACTCCTCCAAAATGTTTGGTTTAAAATCAAAGTTATGGCATGTTAAACAAGGTGACAGGACTGTAACTG
This sequence comes from Lathyrus oleraceus, assembly GCF_024323335.1. Taxonomy (NCBI): domain Eukaryota; kingdom Viridiplantae; phylum Streptophyta; class Magnoliopsida; order Fabales; family Fabaceae; genus Lathyrus; species Lathyrus oleraceus. The sequence continues at coordinate 408,505,129 of NC_066584.1, forward strand.
CTTATTACAACGAGCTTTTGACACTGTGGCAAGAGTTAGATCTCTATTATGATGATAATTGGAAGTGCACAGAATACATTGGTTTGTTTCTCAAGAGGCAAGAAAATGATCGCGTATTCATGTTTCTTGCTGGGCTCAATAAAGACCTTGATGAGGTAAGAGGTAGAGTTTTAGGAAAAGTACCATTGCTAACTCTTCATAAAACTTTTACAAAAATAAGAAGGGAGGATGCACGACAAGGAATTATGATGGTAAAGACATCATGAAGCTCTGAATCTAAAGGTTTAACACTGGCTACTAGGAACCTTAATGAGGGAAGAAGGTCATACAAAGTTCCTTGGTGTGATCACTGCAAGCGCGAATGGAATACACGTGAAACTTGTTGAAAGGTCAAAGGAAAACTTCCTAACTGGAAGAAGAAAAGTGGTCGTGCATTTTAGGCTAGTAATTCTGATCAAGAGCAACAACCCCCTCCGTCTCAGTTTCCACTCACTACAGAGTAACTATACAGACTGTACAAACTCGTCGAGTCTTCAACCCCTTCTTGCTTTATAGCAACAAAAGGTAATTTTGCATTTCTTAGTGTCAGTCCCAATCATACTTGGATAGTAGATTCAGGTGCCTCTGATCATATGACATGTGAATCTACTTTGTTCTCTTCATATAGTCCATGTGCATGTAATCAAAAAATAAAAATCTCATATGGCTCTTTTTCAACCATTGAGATTAAGGGTCAGTTGTGTTGTCTCCAATGTTAACTCTTAAAAATGTCCTTCATGTTCCAAACTTATATTGTAATTTAATGTCCATTTGTAAATTAGCCCAAGATATAAATCGTCAAACTAATTTTTTTCGATCTTACTGTATCTTTCAGGATTTGAACTCGGGGAAGATGATTGGCAGTGCTAAGGAGAGTGGAGGACTCTACTACCTTGACATTCGACCTGCATCACAACTACCTTCAAAAACAATAAATTCCTGCTTTGAGTCTTTTTCTATTTTAAATAATAAAGATGACAACATTATGATATGACCTTTAAGATTAGGTCATCCTAGTTTTCGTTACTTAAAACACTTGTTTCCTAAGATATTTCACAACAAGATCTTTTCTTTGTTTAAATGTGAAGCATGTGAGTTTGCAAAGCATCATCGTTCCCAGTTTTCAATACAACCTTATAAACCATCAAAACCTTTTTCTATTATTCACAGTGATGTTTAGGACTCTAACCGTATAAGTACACACTCTCTCAAAAAATGTTTATCAAATTTATAGATAACCATACAAGAGTATATTGGGTGTACCTGTTAAAGGGGAAATATGATGTTTGTTAGAATGTAAATATTTTTTTCAATGTTGCAGAACCAATTTCAAACAAATATCCAAGTCTTTAGAAGTGATAATGGCGAAGAATATTTTGACATTATCCTGGATGATTTTGTTCTAAAAAATGGGATTGTACATCAAATTTCATGTCCTAATACTCCTCACCAAAATGGAATGGCCGAAAGGAAAAATTGACATTTACTAGAAGTTGCTAGAGCTCTATTTTTTTCGAATAAAGTACCAAATTATTTGAAGGGCGACGCTGTTTTAACAGTTGTGTATTTAATTAACATAATGCCATCCAAAATTCTCAATTTTCAAACTCCAATTAATGTCTTCAAAGAATGTTTTCCTAGTACTCGTGTTTTAACTTATTTGACTTTATAAATCTTTGGTTGCACAACCTTTGTTCATGAACATAAAAATGTTGGAAAACTTGAGCTACGTGCTATAAAATGTGTCTTTGTTGGATACTCGCCAACCCAAATATAATATAAATGTTTTGATCCAAAAATAAGAAATTGTTTGTCACTATGGCAGTTACATTCTTTGAAAATAAACTTTTTTTTATAATACTCATCTTCAAGGGGGGGAGATACATGAAGACTCGTTTCAAATTGAGGACATGAGTTTTTTAAATAACTTATCTTTGACAGTATCACAAAATTCTAAGACTTTTACACCTGCACTAACAGAAAATGGTCATGATTCTTTATTTGATCCTACTCCTATTATGAGTAAGGAACCTTGTGAATTCGAGCCTCCATTTTCTCTTGTAGAAAACAATGAGAATCCTGAAAACGGTGATAATGATGATCTAATTGAAATTCCACAAAATAATAAGTCACTTTAAAAAAAAAATTTGAATTAGTAATTAGGACTTGGAAAAGAAAGTTTTTTGTGAAAAAGCACCATAAAGGAAGGGACGAATCCACATCTCAACACTGCCAGGAATCTGAACCGAGGAAGGACCAACTTCCTAACAAAAGGAAAGGTAAGTCTATCTCTGTTTCTAAGAGTCGTATTTTGTATCCTGATCTAGATGATCTTGTTGCCATTAGAAAACCTAACAGATCTTGCAATAAGCATCCCATGTTTAATTTTATATAATATTCAAATTTTTCTTCATCTATGTCTGTCTTCACCTCAAAATTGTCTAGTGTAGAAACTCCAAAAAGTGTACAGGTTGCTCTAGAAATTCCAAAGTGGATGGAAGTTGTACTTGAGGAGATAAAAGCTCTTAGAAAGAACAAAACTTGGAGTGTTACATCACTACCAGATGGCAAGAAGACAGTTGGGTGCAAATGGGTGTTTACTGTGAAGTATAATTCATATGGGTCAATTGAAAGGTACAAGGCTTGCTTGGTGGCTAAAGGCTTTACTAATACCTATTGTATAGATTACTCAAAGACATTTTCTCCTGCTGCAAAATTGAACACTGTCAGATTATTTTGTCTCTTGCTGCTAACATGGATTGGCCTTAGCATCAGTTAGATGTTAAGTATGTCTTTCTTAATGGCGATCTAGAAGAATAAGAAGTATATATGGACATTCCTTCTAGATTTGAAAACAAATTTGGACCAAATGTATACAAACTAAATAAGTCTTTGTACGAATTAAAGTAGTCTCCTAGAGCTTGGTTTGAAAAGTTCACTCAGTCCATGAAGAAACAAGGGTACATCCAAGGACAGGCTGATACACCTTGTTCATAAACTTCTCCCATGATGGGAAAGTTGTTGTTCTGGTTGTTTATGTTGATGATATTTTCCTTAATGGAGACGATACAGTGGAAATGGCAAGAGTAAAAGAGAAGTTGGCAGTAGACTTTGAAATCAAGGACCTGGGATTCATGAGATATTTTCTAGGTGGGGAGGTTGCTCAGTCAAAGAATAGTATTGTGTTTTTACAGCAGAAGTACATTCTAGACTTGTTAAACAAACATGAATTAATGGATGTTGTCCTGCAGATACCCCTATGAATCCCAATGCTAAACTTTGGGGAGAAGGTAATATTTCTGTTGATACTGGAAGATATTAGAGATTGGTTGGGAAACTGATTTATTGTCACACACCCGACCTGATATTGCTTTCTCAGTTAGTGTAGTGAATCAGTTTATGCATTCTCCTTTCGAGGAACATCTAGAGGCAGTCTATAGGATACTGAGATATTTGAAGGGAAATCCTGGAAAAGGATTATTTTTTAAGAAGACTAGTGAAAAAAATGTATCTATCTTCACTGATGCCAATTGGGCAGTTTCATACCCCAATTTTTACCCCTAAGCTTCATAGAATCTTAATAAGCATTGCATTCATACTTTCAATTCATCAATACCCTAATGTGATCACAAGCATGGATCTAAGTGATTTTGGTCTTGATAACCTCTCATTGGTTGTTTGCTCAAGTTAGGGTTTGGTATCTCACTCATTGTATCACCCATTGATTTGATTTGTACTATTACTTGTGTTATCTTTAACTTGATTGGTATCTTATAACTATGTACTTGGCTCAAAGGTATATACATTGCATTTGCATCATTCATCACTAACATCATGCATTTAGATAGATTTTTACTCTTGTGTTGTGCTTGTATCTTTTGTAGTTAGATGGTGCAAGGTTTGAGAAATTTGAAGATCAAAAGAAAGGTAATTGTGGTCTTATTAATTCAAGGTTTATCATTTGGCATTGAATATCATGATGTGCATGGATCTCAGCATCATTTGGTCATTATTTGTGCAAGTTGTCTAGGGTTTTGACCTAATTTTCAAGTTGAACTTCCCAAGGTCATAACTTGGGAAATAATTATCATATGGAGCCCATTATTTTTCTCATATTATAAAATTGAGACCCTCTACAAGTTTGATTCACTATTCAAGAAGATATTTTTCTTGGTTTAGCATTTGATTTTGAAGGTCACCCTATCCAGTGCCCTAATTTTTTCCCAAATTCAATTGACCATACCTTGGTCAATTTGCATCCAAATGGGGTGGTTATTTTCACCACATAAATCTTTAGGACATCCCTAACAAGTTTTCTTTTGATCACAAAGTCCAATTTTGAATGTAAGCCCATTTATTTTGGGAAAACATTACACGTTTATCCATGGTTCCTAGTGATTTTGAGCAAAAACTTCAAAATATAATAACTCCTTCAATTTATGTCCAAATGAGATGGTTATTTTTTCAAAATCAATATTACAACCATTTTGAACATTTGATATTCACACATCAAAGGCCAATTTTGAGTAGAAAATGATGAATGAGGTCCATACGTTATAGGTCATTTCCTTAAGTTTTGCCAACTTGACTACCCCATAATTTTCTCAATTTTGACCCAAATGAGGTGGTTCTTTTTTATATTATCTTATTTTTTCATTATCTACAACTTTCATTCATTGTAAAAAATACAAAAATGCATAGATCAAGGATTTGTAGTGCAAACCTCAAAGTTGCTAAAATTGTCCAAAAGTGAAAAAAAATAAGGTTTTTATCTAAAGGCTTTTTGGGTGTTTTTCCAACTCAAACACCTAATAAATGGTTCATATGACTTGTGTGCATCATTATTTGAGGTTAATTCAAGCCAAAACTCAAATTATGTTTCATATGACTTGGTTCATATGACTTGTACCTTGCATTTCAAGTTATGTCACCTAGCGAATTTCCAAATTACACATCTTTGAGCTTAAATTTTTGTGTCATTAAATTACATACCAGTTATGTGGTGTATGTGCATCAATGTATTCCATAATTGAGGGCTCACACCATGACATTTCTCCCAACCTGAGCCATAATGTGATTTTTGGCCAAAACTCTTTTTTTTTCTCAAACCAATCAACATTGCTATAATTGGACCTCAAACAGATCATGAGAAGCCTAATTACACTTGCTGTTTACATTCATCCACGAGCTGCACCATGTGTATGTCCCACATTTCTCAATTTTTGCAATTTTCACCTTTTTGAAGCAAATTACAAAATGAGCAAGGACAAGGACAGCTGGCCACAATTTTTGATTCAAAACAAATTAGTGGTGAGTGTATTGTGTCTGCACATGCCATTAGCCAAGGTACAAGAGCCACATCACCCAAAACTTGATTTCCAAGTTTATGAAAAATTTATTCTACCCTTTAACCTAATTGAGGGTGTTCAGAAAGCTACCAACACACTTCCCCTCTATAAATAGAGGCTCTCACACAGTCATTCTCAAGCTTGAAGAGCCATAAAATCTCTATAAAAATTATTGCTGAACTTTGAACTTTGGATCGAATTTCAAATCACAAGCATCTTCAAGCTATTTATGTGGCTCAGTAAGATTCTATGAAGTGTGGTGGAGGTGTGAAAACTTAAAGCAAGCAAAATAGTGGCATGTGGGGGAAGAATGAGTTCTCTGAAATCATCATTCAAGTGATCTTCAAGAGGTATAAAATATGAACCAAACATTAAATCTCTTGATGCCATATAGTTGAGAATTTGTTTATGGTTATCAGCATAGCTTTTAATTTCATTTTCATGAGCTGAGTAGTATTTTATCTTGTTTTTTAGTTTAGGGTTTCATTTTGTTCCTACCTTCGATTGACACTACTGAGTACTTATAAATGATTTTTGATTCCATAATCTTACTCGCCTTGAAATTCTGAGCAACTTTGTTTCTTGGAGTTTTATGTTTTAAGTTGTTTTTACTTTTTTCCAGAAACCGGCCACCGTCCACGGTTGTCCGGTCGTCTTCTCAGGCGACCACATGTTCCTCCCTCCAAAATTCAAAAATTGGACCAATGGAAGTGTAACATGTGGTCCCTATAAATGCTAAAATTTCTTTTGTTCCCATGCGTTAAGAAACACGTCTTGTGATGGGCTTGCATTAGATCCAAGGGCTCATACTGAGCCCCCTCATTTATGAAGAAAAGGAACAACTTTGCACGCGTGCCTACTATAGACTTTTTTCCCTTATTTTCCACTGGATTGCATTTTAATCAATTTTTGTTACTTTTTCTATTTTTTTTAATTATTTTTTATTATTTCATATCTCTCAAACTATTTAGAATTTGGAAAAATGTTCAACAGAAAAGTTGTTTGGAATAATTTTCTCTTAAATAATATGATTTTTTTAATTTTTTGACCAATAGAAAATTAAAAATCATTTTTCTTTTTTTATGTGTTATTTTTAATATATTTAAATCATAGTAATTTTATATTACATGATAAAAATCCCAAACTTTTTGTGTATGATCCTTATACAATAGGTGACACTTTTCCTTCTTTGAGCTTTCTTTTTTGAAGCGTTTTTCATTTAGTTTGGTTTTTAGAGTTTATTATCCATTTATTTCCAAAGTTTGAAAACCCTAAGTGTTTCAAATAGGTTCATAAATAGTATATAGTTACATTTTTGGTTTCGGAAGGTCATTAGTGACATATTTTGTGTTGATCACTTTTTCATTTGAAGCTTATTTCTTAAAGTTCAAAATTAGGGTTTTCCTTTTGTCCCTTTTGCTTGATTCAAGTTGTAACTTGTTCTTGATGGATGGTCAATGTAAAATGATTGCATCCCTGGTTTTAATATGAGATTTAGAGACTTTCTATGATGAATTTTTTTTCATTTGAACCCTTTCTCATTTAGTTCTCATTTAGGTGTTTATTTTGATGTTTATGCTAGTTTTTGACTTAAGAATAGACCTCAAATCTTCATGCTTGATTTATGATTCCATATTGATGTTTGTATGACATTTTGGAACATTTTTTCTTCTGTCCACTTTGCATTTTTAGGTCCTTTTCATTTTCATTTAATTTTATGTTTGATTTGACCTAGTTTTGGCATGTTTAATTGATACATTGTATGATTAGAACCATAACTTGTTTGATACTCATCATGAATGCAATCCATGAGCATTACTGGTTTGCTATATCATTATGCTTCATTTCATCTTCCAAAATGTTTTGATATCATGTTTATATCTTGCACTTTTGAGTCAATCTTCAAGCATGTTGTAGGTTAGGGTTTATACATTGCTAGCATGCCTTGTGTTGATTCCCATTTTGTCAACTTGCATGATTAATGATGTGTTTTAATTGCATTTGATTCTGACCTCACTATGTGTCATTTCATATGTTAAGTGTTTTTTTATTTGAATATTTTCCATTTTCATTTCATTTTGTTTAGAAAGCATGTTTAGTTTGCATTCCATTTGTGACTTGTTTTGATAATCATGTTCAAATGTGCCTTTCCTTGCATGAGAAAAATACCAAAAAATATATGTCATTATGGAATCATACTTCTTCATTTCATCTTTTGAAGTTTACTAACAATTTTGATTCTATGTTATAGTTTAAAATTAGTTAAGTCATTGCATTAACATTGTTTCTCTTCTTGTTACATTCAAGCATTTCATTCAAACATGGTGAAAAATAAAGTTACAAAGAGGAAGAGCAAATACGAATCAAGTGAGGCCATAAAGAGACCAAGACATACCTTATATCTTAATTTGTTTATTTGATTTCATTTTTATTTTTATTTTTATTTGAGATTCCATGTGTGGAAGGGAAATATCACCTTAGGACTAGTTTATCTTTCTTGCTTTTCAAAGTAATGTAATAAGGACACTATGTACACTATATTTAGATAGAAGTATGTGACTTTTCATGAGGGGTAGGTTGGAGGTTGTATGATTTAATTCCTTAAACTAAAGCCAACCTAAAATCAACCATTCAAAACTAAACTTACTTTCTTGTATGAAAAAACTTTTCACTTCCCTTGTCCATAACTTAGTAAGCCACCATTTTTGCATGTCAAATCACTTTGTAAAATACCTAATAAAGGCTTTAACCTAATCAAAGATTAAAAAACACAAAACTCACTTTATTTTAAACCCCCGCATTTACTTGGTCAATATTGTTAACTCAGAAGGATTTGTTCAAAAAACTGTATATGTTTTCCATTCTGATCTATGATATAAACAGTGTAGTTACAAGCTGTCAGGTTGAATTTCAACCCAATAAATTAGTTAAACTGTCATAGGTACATTTACAGCTAATAATGTTAATTAAGAGAATAACTATTACAAATAAATGTACAATCTCAACAGAATTGTTTCTAATAATTAGCTAATTATTGCCAATAATTCTGTTGACATCCCCCCTCAAATTGATGCTGGTAAATCTATGAGCATCAATTTGCCAAGCAGAAAATTGTGTCGCTGATGTGTCAAGGTTTTAGTGAAAATGTCAGCTATTTGAACATATATTGAGACATGTGGTAGATTGATGACTCTTCTATCATAGCCTTCCCGAATAGAGTGACAATCAACTTCGATGTGTTTCGTCCGCTCATGGTAAACTGGATTTGTTGCAATCTGAATGGCACTGGTATTGTCAGCATGAAGCGGAGTTGGTTGTTGTTGAGAGAATCCAAGCTCAGTAAGAAGACCACGCAACCATATTATTTCAGAACAAGCGGCATACATTGCGTGATATTCTGCTTCAGTGGACGACTTTGAGACTGAATCTTGTTTCTTACATTTCCATGAAATAGGAGTATTCCCTAGGAACATACACCAACCAGTAGTAGATTTTCTTGTATCTGGACATCCAGCCCAATCAACATCACTATATGCTTGGAGTTTCATTGATGAATCAACAGGAAAAAATAAACCACACTTTGGGGTGCCAAGTAGGTATCTAATGATTCGTTGTACCGCTGAAAGATGAAAATCTCGTGGAGCTTGCATGAACTTACTAACTGTGTGTACAACGAAAGAAATATTTGGGCGAGTGATAGTTACATAGATAAGACTTCCTATCAATTTGCGATACTGAGTGGGATCATCAAGAAGGTCACCTTCATCTCTTCTATATTTAACATTAACTTCCATGGGAGTGTCTACACGGGTTGCATTTGTGAGTCCAGCTAGCTGGACCAAGTCTTGAATATACTTTTGTTGATTTAGAAAAACACCATCATGATGATAATGCACCTCCAAACCCAAGAAATAAGTGAGATAGCCTAACTCTTTAATTTGAAAAGTTGAATGCAGCAAGTGTTTGATTCTAGAAATAGCATCTTGATCAGAACCTGTCACGACAATGTCATCCACATAAACAAGAAGCACCACTATGCCTCTAGGAGTCCTTTGTAGGAAAAGAGATGGATCATACTGACTTTGATTGAATTCAAAGCCAAGTAGTGTCGATCGAAACTTTTCAAACCAAACTCTTGGTGCCTGTTTCAATCCATATAAAGAGTGTTTTAGTTTGCAAACAGTATTAGGTGAAGGTGTAGGCATACCATTAGGAAGTTTAATGTAAACTTCCTCCTGAAGATCACCGTGGAGGAATGCGTTTTTAACATCCATTTGATGTAGTGGCCAAGCTTGTGACACGACAATAGCAAGAATAGTGCGTACGGTTGTCATCTTGGCAACCGGAGCAAACGTCTCCTCATAGTCAAGTCCATATTCTTGCTTATTTCCAAGCACAACTAAGCGATCCTTGTATTGATCTATGGATCCATCTGAACGCAGCTTTATGGAGAACACAAACTTGCTGCCTAAAGGTTTAACCAATGAGGGACATGACACTATATCCCAAGTTTGATTTTCTTCTAGGGCAAGGAGTTTTGTTTCAATAGCTTTCTGCCAACAATCATTCACCATGGCCTGTTTATAAGATGAAGGAATAGGAATAGAAGATAAAGACGCGGTCATGCAATTGATATACCTTTCTGGGGGCTTTTTATCGCGCAAGCTGCATCGTAGAGGAGCTGGTTCTGATTCTTCTTCTACTGGACTAGCAACCAAGGAAATATATTGAGGGGGCCCATCCATTGGTTGATTTTGAGTGACAGTACGTCTTTTGTAAGTCAAGAGAAGTTTAGAAGATTGTTGACCTGAATGAGAGTTAGAAAACAATGGCAAAACAGAAATGGGAGAAGAGACGAGGCCATGATGTGATGCAAAAAAAAAATATTTTCTAGAAAAATGACATTTCTAGATACACGAATCCTACGAAGGTTAGGATCATAACATAGAAAGCCCTTTTGATGAGGAGAATATTCGAGAAAAGCACATTCAACTGATTGTGCGGTGAGCTTGGTGCGTTCTTGTGGAGTAAGATGAACATAACACACACAATTGAAGATACGAAGAGTGGAATAATTTGGTGGGTGACCATATAACCGAATGAAATGGTATTCTTTACCTATTGATGGAGATGGAATTATATTTATAAGATGGACAGCGGTGGAAAGTGAAGGAGAATTGCGGTCCAAAACGCAGCGGAAATTAAAATTTCTCCTTTAGAGATCCTTACGAATGGTCATGATTAGTGATAGAATATTTACCTCTTGTGATGATCGAAACCTTTGGTGCAGATCTCTTGTGACGATCAAAACCTTTGATGCAGATCCACGAAGCGATCACGAACGTTGAACGATGACAACGTCTCTACTCAGTCCACACGAACGGGTTCCTTCAATCTCAGTGCTAGCTGGTACGAATGAAGGCTTTGAGTGAGAGAGAGAGAGAGAAAACGAAAAGAATGCAACCGCCAATTTTTGCTTCTGCACAAGGGTTCTATTTATAGAACCACTTGTGTGGGCTTCAAGCTAAAAGCCCACTTAAGTGTATTTTGGCCCATATCTTATAATATGCCCAAAATCACTTAAGCTCATGGTACCTTACCATATTTCGTATTCTACTCAAGTACACCGTACCTTACGATGTTCTATAACTCACTTAAGGGCACCGTACCTTACGGTATTCCTTAGTTACTCTATCTCTCATCAATCCGTCCTTTGTGTGTGACCCTGTAGGTTTTCGTGACGTTGGCAATTATACTAAATCACACATTTAATATAATAAACAGTGAGCGGTATCTAGCAACACATCACTGCTACCCAAGACACGAAAATGTCATGTGATCTGACAAAACCTTTATGTGATAATAATTATGTGTATAATTACCCTTTTGCCCTTATGTCTATGTTGAACACAAGGCATAGACTGTGTCATCCTTGTCCAGTTCAATATTGGGCCCATAGACATTTATCCTGTTATGCAGGATGGGCAAATTCCATCTAGGTCACTCATGTCCCTCAGCATGCTTTGTGGAGTACCCATCAACTGTCTTTATGGTTATCCAGTTACGGACAACGTTGGATCAGCAATAAAGCACTCGACTCTACATCTAGGGTCCATAGTGGTTTCAGGTCGAAGAGTGGAATACACTATTATCACCATGAGAATAACTTATGACACCTTGCATAACTTTCTATATAGTATTCTCATAGCGGGTCAATCCGGTATAAATATTACTCCTAATATTCATACCTATGTTTAAGACTTGATAACTCTTTATCCATGATCCATGAGATGTGATCATCAGTCTACAAACATAATAGTCTTAATGCTTTAATGTTATCCCACTTCACACTAAAGCTCGACTACGGATACTTTAGGAATAGTGTCCTTATGTTTAATGTGTTCTCATGATTAAGTCACACTTAATACATTAAACGAACTATCTATTCCAGGGACTTTATTAATCAACCATAATAAAGAGAATGCCTTTTATTATTCAATACAAGTACCAAAATGTATTGGCCTCTAGGGCTTACACCAACAATCTCCCACTAGCACTAGAGCCAATCAGGCATACCCCGTATGCCCATTGATCTAGTATGGCCATCATGCTTCTGCTGCGCAAGAGGCTTTGTCAGTGGGTCAACTATATTGTCAAGTGTAGGTACTTTACATATTTTCACATCTCCTCTATCTATTATCTCTCGAATGAGATGATAACACCTAAGTATGTGTTTGGATCGTTGGTGAGATCTAGGCTCCTTAGCTTGTGCGATAGCACCATTGTTATCATAATAGAGACCAATGGGATCCACAATGCTAGGGACTATGCCAAGTTCGCTAATGAACTTTTTGATCCAAACAGCTTCCTTTTCTGCATTTGAGGCAGCAATATACTCGGCCTCGGTTGTAGAATCAGCAACTGTATCTTGCTTTCAACTTTTCAAGCTCATAGCGCCACCATTTCAGCAAAACACATAACCATTTGAATCATTCATATTAAAGCGTCTCAGCACCTTGTCTATGTACTCTGACTTAGGCCAAGCATTTTATGATCTATCTCTATAGATTCTTATTCCTAATATATAGGCTGCTTCACCTAGGTCCTTCATAGATAAGCATTTCCCCACCCAAGACTTTGCTTGTTGCAGGGTAGGGATATCGTTTCCAATAAGTAATATGTCATCTACATATAATACCAGGAATACGATCATGCTCCCACTAACCTTCTTGTAGACACAAGGCTCATCTTCGTTCTTGATGAATCCATATTGTTTTACTGTTTCATCAAAACGAAGATTCCATGAGTAGGTCACAAGCTCATCTTGATCCATGAGTAATACATCACCTTGATCAGATATCCATATATCTCAGGTAGGTGACGTATCCTGCCTGACCTACGCTGGTCTTGTTCTACTTGAGCAGGTTGCTCTTACACAACTACTTGTGTTTCCTGCTCCAATTCCTCCATAGGTGTGTCGATGCTTTGTGATTCTTGAATTTCTTCAAACTCTACTTTCCTCCCACTGGTTCCTTTGGAAATAAAATCCTTTTCTAGGAAAACTCCAGTTCGAGCGACAAACACTTTGCCCTCAGAAGGATTGTAGAAGTAATACCCTTCTTTTTCTTTAGGATACTCCACAAATAAGCATTTGTCAGATTTGGGCTCAAACTTAGTTGAAACTTGTCATTTCACATAAACTTCGCAACCCCAAATCTTCATGTAAGACATATGTGGTTTCTTACCACTCCATATCTCATATGGTGTCTTCTCAACCTTTTTGGATGGAACACGGTTAAGTGTGTAAGCTGCTGTCAATAGTGCATGTCCCCAAAAGGAGTTTGGAAGATCGGCGTGACTCATCATGGATCGGACCATGTCTAACAGGGTTCGATTTCTTCTCTCAGATACACCATTCCATTGGGGTGTTCCAGGAGGAGTAAGTTGGGATAGGATCCCACACTCTTTCAGATGGTCATCAAACTCTAGGCTTAAATACTCATCACCTCGATCTGATCGAAGAGTTTTAATATTCTTACCTAGTTGGTTTTGTACTTCATTCTTGAATTCCTTGAACTTTTCAAAGGACTCTGATTTGTGTTTCATTAAATACACATAACCATATCTACTGAAATCATCAGTGAATGTGATGAAGTACTGAAAACCTCCTTTGGCTGGTATGTTCAGTGGTCCACATACATTAGTATGTATGAGGCCCAAAAGATCATTAGCTCTTTCACCTTTTCGTGTGAATGGAGATTTTGTCATCTTCCAAGTACTTTGGGCAGTTTCTCTTCCAGTGTCCGGTCTTACCGCAATGGAAGCAGGTGCCTGCCTTTGCTATGCCTCCACTAGGCTTCAAAGCAGCAACAGTGGGTCTGGGGTTTGGCAACTTCCTTACCCTTCCCTTTATCACCCTGCTTGGTGGGCCTTTTGTTCTGTCTCTTTCCATTTCTGATCATCAGAATGGATTTCCCTTTTGTCTTCTGATTCTGCTCAGCAGTTCTTAACATGGCTAGCAGTTCAGGAAGAGATTTGTCCATATCATTCATATTGAAATTTAGGACAAATTGACTGAATCCATCTGGCAACGATTGCCAGATCAAATCAGTTGCAAGTTTATTTCCGAGGGGAAAACCCAACCTTTCAAGGTTTTCCACATACCCAATCATCTTGAGCACATGGGGACCTACAAGGGCTCCCTCAGCTAACTTGCCTTAAAAAAGGGGTTTTGAAAACTTCAAGCCTTTCATGCCTTGCTTGCTCTTTATAGAGCATCTTCAGGTGTTCGATCATATCGAACGCTGTCATGTTCTCATGTTGCTTTTGCAACTCTGAGTTCATTACATCCAGCATGAGACAAGCAGTTTCATTAGCATCATCGACATGCTTTTTATAAGCATCTCTTTCTGCCTTAGGTGCAGAACTAGGAGGTTCCTCTTCAGGAACAGGTGTCTCCAAGACATACAGCCTTTTTATCATGTTTGAGGATAATCCTCAGGTTTCGGTGCCAATCCAGAAAATTTGTCCCAGACAATTTTTCCTTGTCAAGGATTGATCGCAAGATGTTGTTAGAGGTTTTTGTTGTCATGGTTATCTACATAAGGATTAATGAAAATATAAGTATCATTGACATATTTAATTAGGCCTTTAATTAAACATGCTCCCACTATTTTATTCAAAACAAATGACCCTCATCATTTGATTCGGAAAATCCCGTTGGAAGATTTTCTAGTGGGTCGAGATCCATATTTCACTTCGTTCTAAGTCCGCGTAGGCGGATTACACAAAACTAGGTTATTTAGGTAGGAACTCCTTCCAATTGTATCTCATACAACTCTCGAATATTTCAGTTGGGTGAATAACTCCTTATTCCAATCCATCATATGGATCATTCCCAACTCTTGCTTCTAAACATATATATAATCTTATTATAATTTGTTTAGTTAAGTTTGACCCATTGTTTTAACAGTTGGATATTACAATTATCCCATCGCACCTTACTAATATATAGATCATGCACCTCGCGTAGGCGAAACCTACATTATCCATTACTAGTCTTGATGAGTGTTAAAACTTGGAAAGCATAAACTTAATATTTAATTTGAGGGAATTGCAATTTTATGATCTCACCGGCTTATTTATCATATAAATCGTCTCTCACATGCATCAACATACATACACATGCATCAACATACATACACAATGAAACAGTTATGGCCCCTAGCGCAATTGTTCTCCCAAGCCAATGAGAGAACCTAAGCTAACCTAATAACGATCTAAGCTTCTCCAAGCAAGATCTTCAAGGTTGTCCTCCTTTAATATTGAATTCTTCTCTAAGCTTCACCAAGCAAGATCTTCAAGATTGTCCTCCTTTGATATTGAAATCTTCTCTTTCTTCATAACATTGTCTTCTTCTCTTTCTTCATAACATTACATTCCAGAAGAAACTCGTTTTACATACGAGGGTTTGAGATGAGAAAAGAAGTTACATTAAGAGATCAAAAGGAGAGGCACGACACGCAGGTCGTATTTTAAAACCCAAAACAAAATAAAGGATAACTAAGGCCATAACTGATCACCACAAGGCAATAATAATAAACACATTATTATTATTATTAATTTTAATTCCTTTAATTAATTAAAACCAAATTAAATTTCGGCGACCGATCACACTACGCAGAGTTAGCCGGGGGTTCCGCTGAACACAACCCTTGCGTAGTCACAAAACAGGAACCCCAAAATTTTGACTCTGGGAGTGTGACGACCGTCACAGGCGTGTGACGACCGTCACAGGCAATGTGAGTGTGACGACCGTCATGGGCGTGTTACGACCGTCACGCATCCAGTTTGTTACGCCTGTTACGCTCGTCACACGAGCTTCACGCGGCCAAACTAATAGAACTTTGAAACAGTCTACGGACCTCTTCCAAAAGCCCTAAATTCACAGCTCCTTGACGGCACAACCCTTGCGCCGTCACCAACCCTAATGCGCCAATTTCAGACCGTCAAACACACCTCGATTGTTGATTCAGTATGATTGATCAACAGGTCATTGCTTCACCATACTAATGTCGGATTCCGAAGCAAATGACCATTAATCGCTCAAAGGAAAACAATCATTTAGTGTTCGAATGAACGAAACAGAAACATTATATCACATATACCGTATTTTGCATTAGGATTACTTATATCATATATAAGTTGATCGGTCTCAATTGTGTAACCTATGGACGATCGATGTATCGCTGCTTCACCATACTAATGTCGGATTCCGAAGCATAGTCAACATCAATCATCCAACTCGTATACTCATGATGCCAAATTTAATTACCCGTTTAATTAATTGATTCATTATGTCTTTTAATCATATTAATACAAAAATTAAACACCTATCCGATTCATGGTTTCGTAAGTGGCTCTGATACCACTGAAGGAGAATTGCGGTCCAAAACGCAGCGGAAATTAAAATTTCTCCTTTAGAGATCCTTACGAATGGTCATGATTAGTGATAGAATATTTACCTCTTGTGATGATCGAAACCTTTGGTGCAGATCTCTTGTGACGATCAAAACCTTTGATGCAGATCCACGAAGCGATCACGAACGTTGAACGATGACAACGTCTCTACTCAGTCCACACGAACGGGTTCCTTCAATCTCAGTGCTAGCTGGTACGAATGAAGGCTTTGAGTGAGAGAGAGAGAGAGAAAACGAAAAGAATGCAACCGCCAATTTTTGCTTCTGCACAAGGGTTCTATTTATAGAACCACTTGTGTGGGCTTCAAGCTAAAAGCCCACTTAAGTGTATTTTGGCCCATATCTTATAATATGCCCAAAATCACTTAAGCTCATGGTACCTTACCATATTTCGTATTCTACTCAAGTACACCGTACCTTACGATGTTCTATAACTCACTTAAGGGCACCGTACCTTACGGTATTCCTTAGTTACTCTATCTCTCATCAATCCGTCCTTTGTGTGTGACCCTGTAGGTTTTCGTGACGTTGGCAATTATACTAAATCACACATTTAATATAATAAACAGTGAGCGGTATCTAGCAACACATCACTGCTACCCAAGACACGAAAATGTCATGTGATATGACAAAACCTTTCTATGATAATAATTATGTGTATAATTACCCTTTTGCCCTTATGTCTATGTTGAACACAAGGCATAGACCGTGTCATCCTTGTCCAGTTCAATATTGGGCCCATAGACATTTATCCTGTTATGCAGGATGGGCAAATTCCATCTAGGTCACTCATGTCCCTCAGCATGCTTTGTGGAGTACCCATCAACTGTCTTTATGGTTATCCAGTTACGGACAACGTTGGATCAGCAATAAAGCACTCGACTCTACATCTAGGGTCCATAGTGGTTTCAGGTCGAAGAGTGGAATACACTATTATCACCATGAGAATAACTTATGACACCTTGCATAACTTTCTATATAGTATTCTCATAGCGGGTCAATCCGGTATAAATATTACTCCTAATATTCATACCTATGTTTAAGACTTGATAACTCTTTATCCATGATCCATGAGATGTGATCATCAGTCTACAAACATAATAGTCTTAATGCTTTAATGTTATCCCACTTCACACTAAAGCTCGACTACGGATACTTTAGGAATAGTGTCCTTATGTTTAATGTGTTCTCATGATTAAGTCACACTTAATACATTAAACGAACTATCTATTCCAGGGACTTTATTAATCAACCATAATAAAGAGAATGCCTTTTATTATTCAATACAAGTACCAAAATGTATTGGCCTCTAGGGCTTACACCAACAGAAAGGGCTTCACACCAACATCGTAAAGGCACATGAGACTCCAACAAAAGGGTGCGGACAACATCGAGCAAATGGCAGTTTTTTCTTTCCGCTACTCCATTTTGTTGTGGAGTTGAGGGGCATGACCTTTGAGATATAATTCCATTGGATTGCAAATATTCCTGAAATGAATGTGACATGTATTCCCCTCCATTGTCAGAGCGCAATATTTTTATTTTTGAAGAAAATTAGGTCTGAACATAAGCATGAAAAAATTTGAAAGTGGAAAAGACTTCATCTTTTGATCGCAAAAAATAGACCCACGTGAAACGACTATAATCATCAATAAAATTTACAAAATATTTGTAATTATCATGAGATATAACTGGTGCCATGCCCCAAACATCATTGTGGATGATATCAAAAAGTTGGGTTACATTAGACTGATGTGTTGGAAAAGGCAAAATTTTACTTTTACCAAGCTTACAAGAAATACAATCAAAATGAATAGAATTAAGAGAAGGAATGTGTTTATTTCCAAGAAAAATAGATTTTAGCAAGTCATGAAGTACATTTGCGTTTGGATGTCCAAGACGCTTATGCCACACTTGGTAATCAACATTAGCAGAGTTACACGAAACTAAAGGTAAAGAAAGACTTGGAGGTAGTGAGAATTGAATTGGGAAAAGACGTCCAACTTTAGGCCCCTTCGTGATTATC
Source organism: Lathyrus oleraceus (assembly GCF_024323335.1). Classification (NCBI taxonomy): domain Eukaryota; kingdom Viridiplantae; phylum Streptophyta; class Magnoliopsida; order Fabales; family Fabaceae; genus Lathyrus; species Lathyrus oleraceus. The sequence continues at coordinate 408,523,521 of NC_066584.1, forward strand.
TTCCTGGATTGTTGGTCCTGCACAAGATAACCAGATTGTGAGAATTGTACTTGACAATCATTCTCGACTAATTGACCAACTGAAATGAGATTACTAGTGAGACCAGGAGAGATAAAAACATTTGTTAGAGATGAAGAAATATCACCAGTGGCTGTGATAGGCAATTGATTTCCATCAGCAGTATGTATCTTGAGATTTCCAAAATATTTTTTGATTTTAGTAAGAAATTGGGCATTGCTGGTCATGTGGTTGGAAGCCCCCGAATAAAGTACCAAGAGGAAGAGGATTTACCTAAGAATCCTAGATCAGAGAATGCTGAAACGATCATTTGTTGAACCATTTCAGGGGTCACTGTTGAAGTAGTAGTATAAGCATTTTGTTAAACCGGTGCTGGATTGGCTGAATTGTTAGGAATAGATGAATCAACCGAGGCTGTAAAAGCGGTGACATTTATCTTTGATGGCCTTATTGGGCATTCCTTAAGAATATATCCTTCTTTTTTGCAATAGTTGCAAAAAAAAATTGGGCAGTTTGAAGCATAATGTCCCAATTGCTTACAACAGAAGCATTGAACAACACTCGGGTCATGACTTCTTGATTTTCCTCTTGCTACATATGCCACTGGAACAGTAGATAATTTTTGATCTTCAATGTTGGACTGCGTAAGGAGACATTGTTCTTCACATAACAGATCATTGAAACACGCATCCAATGATGGTACAAGGTTTCTGTGCATGAGATTGGATCGAATGCCTTCAAATTCAGATCTCAATTTCATAAGAAATTGATCTCGTTTAGTTGTTTCATGAACAGATTATACAGAACTTAGACTTTCAGGAGCCAAGTCTGCATAAACTATATCAGTGTATTCAGCCCACAGATTCATGAATTGAGAGTAAAAATCAGAGATGGAGAGACTATCTTGTTTAAAGAGAGCTATGTCGTGTTCAAGTTGGAACCTTCGAGCGGTGTTGTTCTGATTGTAGACTTTCTTCAAATAGTTCCATATTGTGGCTGCTGTTTTGTAAGGTCAAAGATTCAGGATAATGTTGGGATCAACAAAACCTAGGACCGAAGACATGACTTGAGCAGCTTTGACTATCCATTTGGCATGTGCAACTTTATCTTTGTCTTTGTTAGGGGCTGGAGTGTTGCCATCGACATGACCCCACATATCTTTTCCTGTGACGAAAATCTCGAAATGGAATGCCCAGACTGAGTAGTTTTTGCCATTAAGACGAACCAACAGGACTTCATGCTTTTCGGTAGACATGGAGCTATGGAAATAGGAATTGAACGAAAAACAAGAGAAAAAATGAGAACATGAATAAAAGTGAAACAAGATCGTGAAAAAAAAACAGGCTAGGTTCTTGGATTTTAACCTAGGTTGATACCATGTTAACTCAGAAAGATTTATTCAAAAAACTGAATATGTTTTCCATTCTGATCTATGATATAAATAGTGTAGTTACAAGCTGTCAGGTTGAATTTCAACCCACTAAATTAGCTAAACTGTCATAGGTACATTTACAGCTAATTATGTTAATTAAGAGAATAACTATTACAAATAAATGTACAATCTCAACATAATTATTTCTAATAATTAGCTAATTATTGCCAATAATTATGTTGACACATATAACAAGCACCCAACCAGTGTTGTAAGCCGGGTGTCATTTTAGCCTCGCATTCAACCGACCACAAGGGTGGACCACAAAAGAGCAAGCAAGAAAAAAATGATGTATAATGGACATTCTCTTAAGTGAGAAGGCCTATTATCACTTTCTCTAATAAAATCAACCAACAACAAACAAAAACAACCTCTTAGGTGAACTACGAAGCTTTGATCCCTCATTGCACTTGGGGGGTACGTAGGCATGAGATGTTCACACAAATCTTTGCAAGCATAATAAAAAATACAACCTCACCCATTTCTTTTTCTTATTTTAAACCCACTCACCTTTTAATACCCATAATAAGGAAAATAATATATGATTAACGGTTCCCTTGGAGTACCAAGGATGCGAAGGGTGCCTAACACCTTCCCTTTGCATAAATGACTTGCTTACATAGATCTCTTTCTTAGGGTTTTATTGATATTTTCCCTTTCCATGTTTTTTGGATACAATAAAGTTTGGTGGCGACTCATGCTTAGTTATTCAATTGAGTTAAGATAATCCAATATCTTATATTCAAAAATCCCACTGCGACAGGTGGCGACTCTACTGGGGATTCCTATTTGCACCCCCCAAATGGCAACGTCAAGCTAAATTGCTTATATATTGTTGTTTATTTTATGGGTGATACATGTGTGGTGAGATAAGCTTTGACCCTATCTTGAGAAAAAACATAAGAATAAGATGTGATATAGTTATGAATACCCCCTTGGCTTAGGTGATGTGGGGTTGACATGAGATTCGCACTTGGTGGAGACTCCCCCTGATTTCTCTAGGCCTTATGATCCAATCGTAATGGTATTAGAGAAGGACGACCTAGGATCTGAACACCGAGAACCATAGAACCCAATTAACCCATCTTTTCCTATTTAGGAACATGGTGTGATAATACCCTTTTGGCCTAGGCCTCGTGGGATTTATACACGATACCGCACTTGAACGAGATTCTCTTTAGGTTATTATTGGCCCTCACTTATGTGATAAGTCGGTAATAACTTCGAGATGGATTTTTAACATTCAAGCACCTTTGTAGAACCTGGTTACTTGTTCTATCTCCTAAACTTATAGCACATACCTTGTGGGAGGAGGGTTTGACATTATCCACCCTGGCTCAATGCTTGTGATCCTAAACCAATAACCTTGCATTGTGTGTTCTGAAGGAGAAGAGCGATCCAAAATGCAGCGGAATTTAAAAAATTTCTCCTTTAGTGATCCATACGAATGGGCATGATCAGTGATAGAGTTGTTACCTCTTGTGGCGATTGAAACTTTTGATGTAGATCTACGGAGCGATCACGAACGTTGAATGGTGAAAACGCCTCTACTCAGTCCACACGAACGAATTCCTTCAATCTTAGTGCTACCTGCTATGAGTGAAGGCTTTGAGTGAGAGAGAGAGAAACGAAATTACAACTGCACAAGTGTTTCTGCACAAGGGTTCTATTTATAGAACCACTTGTGTGGGCTGCAAGCTAAAAAACCCACTTAAGTGTATGTGGCCCATATCTTATAATATGCCAAAATCACTTAAGCATGTGGTACCTTACCATATTTCGTATTCTACTTGAGTACATCGTACCTTACGATGTTCTACAATTCACTTAAGTGCACCGTACCTTACGGTGTTCCTTAGTTACTCTATGTCTCATAAATCCGTCCTTTTGTGTGTGACCCTGTAGGTTTTCGCGACATTGGAATTACATTAAATCACATATTTAACATAATAAACAGTAAGCGGTGTCTAGCAACATATCACTCCTACCCAAGACACAAAAATGTCATGTGATCTGACAAATCCTTTTGTGATAATACTTATGTGTACAGTTACTCTTTTTCCCTTATGTCTATATTGAACACAAGGAATAGACCGTGTCATCCTTGTCCAGTTCAATATTGGGCCCGTAGACATTTATCCTGTTACGCAGGATGGGAAAATTCCATCTCGGTCATTCATGTCCCTCAGCATGCTTCGTGGAGTACCCATCAACTGCCTTTATGGTCATCCAGTTACGGACAATGTTTGATCAGCAATAAGGCACTCGACTCTACATCTAGGGTCCAGAGTGGTTTCAGGTCGAAGGTTCATATACATCATTATCACCATGAGAAAAACTTATGACACTTTGCATAACATTATATATAGTATTCTCATAGCGGGTCAATCCAGTATAAATATTACTCTTAATATGCATACCTATGTTTAAGACTTGATAACTCCTTATCCGTGATCCATGAGATGTGATCATCAGTCTATATACATAATAGTCTTAATGCTTTAATGTTATCCCATTTCACAATAAATATCGATTACGGATACTTTAAGAATAATGTCCTTATGTTTAATGGGATCTCATGATTAAGTCACACTTGATACATTAAACGGACTAGCTATTTTATGGACTTTATTAAACAAACATAATAAAGAAAAAGCCTTTTATTATTAATAAATAATTCGATACAAGTACAAAAGTATTGGCGTCTAAGGCTTACACCAACAATCTCCCACTAGCACTAGAGCCAATCAGGCATACCCCTAATACCCATAGATCTAGTATGGCCATCATACCTTTGCTGCACAAGAGGCTTTGTCAGTGGGTCAGCAATATTGTCAAGTGTAGGTACTCTGCATATTTTCACATCTCCTCTATCTATTATCTCTCGAATGAGATGATAACATCTAAGTTTGTGTTTGGATCGTTGGTGAGATCTAGGCTCCTTAGCCTGTACGATAGCACCATTGTTACCATAATAGAGACCAATGGGATCCACAATGCTAGGAATTATGCTAAGTTAACTAATGAACTTTTTGATCCAAACAACTTCCTTTGCTTCACTTGATGCAACAATATACTGTTGGATACAGGGTTAGAGTATTGGGTTTTGTTATCGTCTCCACAGGGGTTATGTGATATTGTCGCCGTTCGAAAGTTGTTAAGTTCTTAACTTATAGTAAGAAGGGGGTTTTAGTTTGGTTACGGTAGCTTGCATAAAAAGTAAGAAATTGCGGTAAAAGTTTTGGTTTTATGATTTGAGAAAGATTGTCAAAGTTAGGGTTCGACGATCACTTTGCATGCATATGTTCGATCAAACAAAACTCATAAACTCCATTAGATGATAAACACATCCACAAAGTCCTCCCAATGTGTTTATCTCTAACACACATTGTGGGTTTTCCCATTTTGATCCATTGTTGATCTCTCAAACAATCTATCAAAATGACAACTTTTAGGTTTAACTTTTTTAGTGAACAAACTCATTCAATACTATGTCTAGCTAAAGAACAAAGATGGATGAAAACCTAGGTCAAGAGTTGGAAAACACCTTTCAATGATAAACCAACACAAAGAGTTATCAATAAAATAAGGTTTTCACCATATATTCATCATCAAAGAGTTTACAAATGAAGATCAATCCATTTACATAGAAAGCTTATGATCATCTACATCTAACCTTGACAAAATGAAGGACTTAGCTACTCATTTTCATGGTAGCTTGTACAACAAGTTTCGGAAGAAGGTTGATCAACATCCGAGTGGAAGAATCGAGATTGGATGGGAATCCATCTTCTTTTTGTGAAATATTATCAAGAGAAGAAGAAAAATGAGAAAATGGGTTTCTAGGGTACAAAAAAATGATCCCAAGAAAAATGAAGATGAAAAGATGCTGAAAAATATCTAAGTGTCCTTTCCAAAAAGTAGCCTATGCTACTTATAGTATTGGTTACTGAGCTATCATGCTCGCTAGGCGAGCAGAATGGTTCGCCTAGCGAGCCCCAAAATAGGCCACCAGAAGTGCCTGCGCCCAGAGAAATCATCCAAGTCCTGTTTGCATATGTTCGCCAGGCGAACAATCCTTCGCTAGGCGAAACCCACGCTTCTCTCCTTCGCTCCAGCGAGGTTTGATGTTTTGCTACTGTAATTGCTCGCTGGAAGCTCGTTGGATGCTCGCCTAGCGAATGTTGGTGATTTTGCCACTGGAAGCGTTCGCTACTTCCCTCGCCACAGCGAGTTTGATCATTTTGCTACTGGAATTGCTCGCTACCTGCTCGCTGGAGATTCGCCTAGCGAGTAATTGGCTACTTCCCTCGCCACAGCGAGTTCTGAAGGTTTTGCTACTGGAATTGCTCGCTGCTTCCTCTCTGGATGCTCGCCTAGCGAGTAATTGATAGCTTTGGTTCTGTCCAAGTCTGGGAGTGTTCGCTGGCATCTCGCTGAGTGCTCGCCTAGCGAGCACTTCATTACCTCAATCGCCTAGCGAGCTTGCTGATGTTTGTATTCTTTCTTGGTTCCTTTGCCATCTTTCTTGTGCCTTCATTTTCTACTCTTTCATGCCTAATTCCTGCACAATAACACACAAATTAAAGGTACCAAGATCATTTCGCATAGTATTGCAAATCAACAAAAGCAAGGGCGGTTTCGAACACTTTTTCTACAAAAAGGAGTGAAAGATGCCCACATTTGATAGCTCAAATAAGCACACTTTGGCATCTAACAACTCTCCCCAACTAGATTCTTGCTTGCCCTCAAGCAAAGTATGCCTCTTGAAGGACAAGAGGATTTGCTTAAAGAAAAATATTTCTCCGAAATCGGATAAAATGGCTCAAACACAAGAGAATCAACCAGAAACAAGTTCCCAATGGTTAGAATAACATAATACACAAGAACTAAAGCCTTATAGCAAAACAAAACATGTATCAATCCACAACAATGTTATCCTGAATGAATCACCCTATCTCTCCTCTTCGAATAAGGATTGAAGAAATTACGCGTTTGCAACCGCGGGGACAATTTCACTCTCCAACAAACAATGCAAAAGTCAATTCAATTCATACAATGTCTAACAATTATAAATGAAAATGCGGAAGCACGAAGATCACTAAGGTCTTTTCCGGTTGTAGCTTGGTCAGGTTTACAAACAAGTGTCATATCTAAGGCCATTGAAAACGAACTTGCCGACGCAAAAGAGACATTCAGTTTACAAGCTATTCACACATCTCAACTTCGTTCCACTTACTTCTCATTTGAAACCTTCACAACTCTTATTTCACAACTCAATTTTTGTTTTTCACTATTTTTCTTCCAAGCAAGCATTCATTTTCATTTTCATTATTTTTTTCACATCGTATTCACAAAACAAATGTTTCTCTTTTCTATTTTTTTTTCTTTCAATGCTTTCTCGGTTATTCAAGAGTTGTGGCACCTACCAATTCTCATTTTCGTTCTCCCCAACTTATCTTTTACTCACCCCAAGTGAATGCTCTTGACTTTTTACGGTAAAAGAACAATTATCAAAAATTTCAGGGTTTCAAGAAAAAAGGATTTTGACATCTCGCCATATTTCAAGCTGAGATTCAATTGTTTAAGCTTAAAGGGGTTCACGAATACTCTCTGCTCACGGGTAAGTTGTATTTGGAACTGGTTGTGCTCGAAAGAAAACAAGCGCCTTGATCATTTCTAATTGCTTCCACAAATTCACAATAATAAAAGACAAAGCATGAATCAAATGAATCGACACAGTTTATTAGAATCCCGCATTTTAGTGTACAATGGAGGTTTCCTCACAATTTGTGGTTCTAAGTCCTATGTGAATCATTCATTCAATTATGTTGCAAAAAGAACAATATTTAATTACGAGAAGAGTAAAGTTCTTAATGCATTCTAAAATTCTAACCGGAGGTAACCATGTACCTTAGCATTATTCACTTGTTTATTTTTATCATTGCCATCCAAGCTCGGATGCACCTTCATTGGATACTTCTTTGAGGAGCAACCAATCTAGAAGGTTTGACCCTCAACAACCAAAAATTTATTAAACAAAAGAAATTCAACTCAACACAATAATTTAAAACATAAATAATAACCATTACTTCAAAATGTTGAAAATGTGCGTGGGGGACAAAACACCCCAAAAAGTACATAACCACTACCAAATATCTGAAAATAAAAGAACATAAAACATAACATAAAAAAAAACTTAGTCCTCATAGGACTCAGAACCCTCTTCACTACCGGCCTCAGAACCGGAACCATAATCACTATCATCATCATCAGCAGCAGCACCACCAGAACCAGAAGCACCAGCACCCGCCCCTTCTCCGAAAACAGGCCTGTCCTCAGGCCAGCCAGCATGTTGCAGGAACTGCTCACGCGTCATCAGAGGATGCTCTCTAGAAGGGTCACGTACCTGCAACTATAACAACTGCATAGAATCGTGAATATCAAACATGGCGCACTGAGTCGCCGCCATCCAATCCCAATTATAATTGCAGACAGCCTGCTGGAAAGGATCAAATCCCTGAGCAAAAGTACCAGGACCATCAGCAGCCCCGGTAACACCAGCACCTGTACTACTCCTGAAGTTCTTGGGCTTACAGTACTTGGCCACATATCTATCGTCAATGGCGGATGGAATCCTCACTTGACTGCGGGAGGGTAGCTTCACCCTCGACTGTTGGCACAAAGCCATGATGAGACAAGGAAAAGCAAGGGGGCAGTTAACTCGTGCCCCCGACTTCAGCCCGCTCTCAACCACGGACTTCATCTCTAAAGCAATGATTCTCGCCACATCGATCTGAATATTAGTGAGAATGCAGTGGACCAAGTGTGCCACTGGGATCGGCACGGTCGACGTGTGGGACTTGGGTTTAATATTGGTCAGAACCAGCATTAAGATCAGCTGAGCCAAGGGAATCATGTCCTCCCTATGGTACCTCATAGGAACCCCAGATGGGTTCACCTCAACTAACTTTCCCTCAAACAACAGGGTAGCAGAAATAGCATCAGTGTCCCTGTGGAGCCTCAGATCTCTGTGGTAAGTGTCCCTCTCATTAGCTCCCAGATGGAGCGGTTCACCCAGCACACGGTTGATAGCATCCCTATCGAAAGCGACCTGACGTCATGACACTCTTGTAGTCCAAGTGAAAGGCTCGTCGTCATTTGGCAGTGCGTTCGCATAGAACTCATGCACTATCTCGATGTCATAGCTTTCAAGTGGAGAGATCAACCGGTCCCATTTCTTACTATGAATCAACCCTGCAAAAGTCCTATACTCGCCTTGTTCGTTGATCACAAACCTCTTTTCAGGTAAAAAAATTCTTTTTTCCAAAGCCACATAACGTGCAGCTTGCTTTGGCCCAACGAACTTATCTGTGTCGAATTGTATTGGCACAGTGCGGGAAGTGCTCCCGACCTTTCTCTTTTTTGCAGAGCTTGACCTGGATGCCATTTGTAAAATCATAGAAAAGAAACAGCACACAACCACAAAACAGATTAGAGATCAAAACAGAAAAACCAACTGCTGTCATGGTCGCTACTGCTTCGCTAACGAGGACCCAGCGAAGATTCGCTACGGGTTCGCTTAGCGAAGTGGCAGCGAATGCTCGCCACCGATTCGCCTAGCGAAGATGCTAGCGAATGTGACGGGATTCTGAGTTCTTCATTGTTAACAATCAAATTTCAGATAACCCTAAGTCTAATGGTACCCATTTCAGAAAAAAAGTGATTTAACATGCTTGGAATCGTTCTAAACATACATGAAAACCTAAACATACATGCAAAACCTAATGATACCCAATCTCCCAAATTCACCCTAAATGTCTCATACTTCAGAATTTACAACTTGAAAGCATAAAGTAATGGAGATAGAACAAACCTGATTGGAGAGGTCGATTGAATTTGGAATGCAACGGTTAGGGTTTGCAATGCAACTGTTAGGGTTTGTGTTAGATGGGAGTGAAAAATGTGAGAGTAGTTGTAAGTTCGTGAGGTTCAAACTAAAACAATTTAAAATGGTTTTGGGCCCAAATGAGTGGCCTTCTGAAAATTAATTCGGTTTCTGCCACGCTCGCTACTGCATCGCCTAGCGAGCAGCTAGCGAATCAGCTCGCTACTGCTTCGCCTAGCGAGCTTGCTAACGAACATGACAGTATTTTCTATTTTTCAAAACAGCATGCACAACACATTTCAACAAGGTTCCATCAGTTTGAACACCAATACCACAAAACAGAAAGCTGTAAATACTTACAATGTTGGGGTGCCTCCCAACAAGCGCTTGTTTAACGTCGGATAAGCTCGACGGTCTAAGATGCGCACTTTAAGCATTCAAGCAGATTGCACATCTCTCGCGATCCACAAGACCGCCAAGATAAATCTTCAGACGTTGGCCGTTAACCGTCCAACTATCCTTCTTTTCTAAGTCCTCAATGATAACAACTTCATACTCTTTGACCTCTTTGACACGAAATGGCCCGGACCATTTAGATTTCAATTTTCCGGGGAATAGCTTCAACCTAGAATTGAACAATAGGACCAACTGTCCGGGCACAAATTCCTTCTTCCTAAGCTTTTTGTCATGATACTTTTTCACCTTTTCTTTGTACAACCAACTCGAGTGATATGCGGCATTGCACATTTCTTCCAACTCAAGCAATTGCACTTTTCTTTTTTCACCAGCCAAATCCTTATCAAAGTTTAATAATTTCAGGGCCCACAAAGCTTTGTGCTCCAATTCGACCGGCAAATGGCAAGTCTTACCAAATACCAATTGAAAAGGAGTTAGCCCAATTGGAGCTTTGAAAGCGGTACGGTATACCCATAAAGCTTCATCCAACTTTTGTGACCACTCTTTTTTAGAATTTGACACGGGTTTTTCAAGAATTCTCTTAATCTCACGATTAGAGACTTCGGCTTGACCGTTTTCTTGTGGGTGATACGGAGTCGCCACTCTATGTGATACACCATAATGTTTCAAAACACTTTCTAACGGTGCATTACAAAAGTGCGAGCCTCCGTCACTAATCAACACACGGGGGGTTCCAAAACGGGAAAAGATGTTTTTCTTCAAAAATTTGATTACCGTTTTAGCATCCGCCCTAGGTGAGGCAATCTCCTCAACCCACTTAGAAACATAGTCAACCGCCACAAGCATATATTCATTACCATATGAGGGTGGGAATGGTCCAACAAAGTCTATACCCCAACAATCGAATACTTCAACCTCTTGGATATTTGGGAGAGGCATCTCGTCTCTCTTACCAATCCCACCACTTCTTTGGCAACTATCAGAACTTTGCGCATGGGCATTTGCGTCTTTGAAAATAGTAGGCCAATAAAATCCTGACTGAAGGACTTTAGTGGCCGTTCTTACCCCATTGTAGTGTCCTCCGTAAGTCGAGTTGTGACAATGCCAAAGAATGTTTTGCGCTTCATCGCTAGTAACACACCTCCTTAAAAGGTTGTCACCACCCAATTTAAACAAGTATGGGTCGTCCCATACGTAGTACTTAGCATCCGAGAGAAATTTCTTTTTTTGGTTCGAAGTTAGGTCGGGAGGCACCAAACCACTAGCCTTATGGTTCGCAAAGTCTGCAAACCACGGCCTAACTTGAATTTTGAAAAGTTTTTCATCAGGAAACTCTTCCCGGATTTCCTTCTCGGAAGCGGTAACCTCCACATTAACTAAGCGAGATAAATGATCCGCCACCAAATTTTCCGATCCTTTCTTGTCTTTGATTTCAACATCAAATTCTTGCAACAAGAGGATCCAACGGATGAGCCTTTGCTTCGGGTTCGGTTTGGTGAGTAAATATTTAATCGCCGAGTGGTCGGTATACACTACGACCTTGGACCCAATAAGATAGGACCTAAACTTTTCAAGCGCATACACTATCGCAAGTAATTCTTTTTCAGTGGTGGCATAGTTAACTTGAGCCTCATTAAGAACTTTACTTGTGTAGTGTATCGCATGAAAAATTTTCTCTTTCCTTTGGCCTAATACCGCTCCGATTGCATAGTCGCTCGCATCACACATGAGCTCAAAATTTAAATTCCAATTTGGAGCGACTATAATTAGAGCGATAACCAATTTTTCCTTTAAAATTTCAAAAGCTTGTAAACACTTATCAGTTAAAAGAAATACCTGATCCTTAGCTAGCAAGTTACTCAAAGGCCTAGCTACCTTTGAGAAGTCTTTGATAAAGTGCCGATAGAAACCGACGTGCCCTAGAAAGCTTAGGATTCCCTTCAAATTCACCGGAGGAGGTAACTTTTCAATCACTTCAACTTTAGCACGATCAACTTCAAGCCCTCTTGAAGAGACTTTATGGCCAAGCACTATCTCCTTGGTCACCATGAAGTGGCACTTCTCCCAATTAAGAACAAGGTTTGTCTTCACACATCTTTCAAGAACCGTTTCCAAGTTGTCCAAGTATAGACCAAAGGAACCACAAGTACGGAGAAGTCGTCCATAAAGACTTCCATTGTTTTCTCGATAAGGTCGGAAAAAATAGCTTGCACACATCTTTGGAAAGTCGTCGGTGCATTGCACAACCCAAAGGGCATTTTGCGGTATGCGAAAATTCCAAAAGGACATGTGAAAGCCGTCTTTTCATGATCGGTCGGGTCAACTGCAATTTGGTTATACCCGGAATAGCCATCTAAGAAACAATAGTATTGTTGCCCAGAAAGTCTTTCTGACATTTGGTCCATGAACGTGAGTGGAAAGTGATCTTTTCGAGTTGCGGTATTCAACCGCCTATAATCAATGCACATACGCCACCCCGTTGCCACTTTTGTTGGGATCAACTCATCCTTTTCATTTTGAATCACGGTAATGCCACCTTTCTTCGGAACCACATGTACAGGACTAACCCATGGGCTATCCGAAATCAGGTAAATCATTCCCGCATCCAACAACTTAACAACCTCCTTTCTAACAACTTCCTTCATAGTAGGATTTAAGCGGCGTTGCGGTTGAGCTACCGGCTTAAAGTCCTCTTCCATTACGATCTTGTGCATGCAATAGGAAGGACTAATTCCTTTTAGATCGGAAAGAGTCCAACCCATGGCTTCTTGATTCTTTTTCAAAACACTGATCAAACGGGCTTCTTCATTCTTTGACAAAATATTGCTTATGATAACCGGCTTTGCTTCGGTCTCGTCGAGGAATGCATACTTCAAATTAGAAGGTAACATTTTCAATTCAATCGGCGAATTTTCTTCATTACCCTCCTTCTTCAATACTTCCTCTTCAACTTCCCACGGATGTAACTCTTTTAGACTATCAAGTTCCCTTAGGCATTCATCAAGAGCTTGCTCTTCTTTAATTGTGAAAACTTCAAAGGAGTCATCAAGAGCTAACTCCATAGGAGATATCTCATGAATACGTTTAGAAACCTCAAAAGTTGCCTCTTCGATCACATCAATGCGAAAGCTATCACTTCTATCCTTTGAATGCTTCATGGCTTCGAATAGATCAAAAGTAACTTCTTCATTTTGGACCCTTACTTTCATCAAACCGTCGTCAACTTCAATCATCATGCGTGCGGTTTTCATGAACGGTCGGCCAAGAATAAGCGGAGCATCGTCATCCTCTTCCATATCAATCACAATGAAATCAACTGGGAAGAAGAATTTGTCAACTTTAACCAATACATCTTGGGCTAACCCATAAGGATGAGTAGTCGACTTATCGGCCAATTGCAAAGTCATCCGGATGGCTTTCATTTCAATGTTGCCAAGCCTCTTCACAATAGACAATGGTATTAGATTAATGCTTGACCCCAAATCAATTAGCCCTTTTCCAACATAGACATCACCAATTTTAACCGGCAAAGTAACTCGTCCCGGGTCAACCTCTTTTTTCGGAAGCGTCAGTTGAATGATTGCACTATAACTAGCATCTAGGACAATTGTCTCCGGTTCCGTGTACCTCCGCTTTTTAGTAAGTATGTCTTTCATGAATTTCGCATAGTTAGGCATTTGCTCCAATGCTTCGGCAAACGGAATATTCACTTGAAGTTGTTTGAATATATCCATGAACCGGGCGTAATGCCGTTCATTCTCCCTCTTAGATGGAGCATGTAGATACGGAAGGTTTTGGATTGGAGTAGCGCCCACTACCTCCTTTCCTTTAGAAACTCTATAATTCCTCTCTCTTTTCTTTTTTACTCCCTCCACCTTCACTTCATCACTCTTATTTTTTTCAACTTCCACACTTTCTTTATTTTCTACTTCACCATTTTTTTCATTCTTTTCAACTTCTTCCTCACTCCACTCCCCAACTTCACCATCAATGCTATCCTCTATTTTTTCTCCTCATCTTTTTCCTCATCCTCTATTTTTTCACTCTCATCTCTTTTTTTACTCTCACTAATCAACTCCCTTCCACTTCTCGTCGTTATTGCTTTACAATGCTCTTTTGGATTCGTTTGCGTGTTCGCCGAAAAAGATGGTCCGGGTTGTTGTTCCGCTAGTTGTTTAGCAAGTTGACCGACTTGAGTTTCGAGATTTTTGATTTCCGCATCGGTGCTCTTTTGATTAGCCATTGACAATTGCATAAATTCTGTCAATGTCTCTTCTAACTTTGAAGTCACGACCGGCGGTTGTTGAGGTTGGTAACGATTTTGACGGCTAGAAGTACCACCCCCATAACCTTGGTTATGGTGATAGTTAGCCCTTAGTTGGAACCCTTGATTCCCTTGAAAGTGTTGTTGTTGATTTTGAGGATGTTGATACGGTTTTGTTGTTGTTGTTCCTCGGTTGGTAGTCTCGTTGGTTCGCCATGTAATTTACCTCTTCGAACCCGGGAGGTGGACAAAACCCGGTGTCATGATCACCCTTGCAAAGCTCACAACAAGCTATTTGTTTAGCTTTTGAAGGTTCTCTCAACTCTTTTATTTGTTGAGTTAAGAGTTCAACTTGTTGAGAAATGAGTTTATTTTGGGCAAGAATAGCATTATTTGTTCCAAGTTCAAGCACTCCCGGTTTCTTCAAAGTGTTGCCTCTACTTTGACTTTGGAGGTCATTTAGAGCCATACGGTTTATGATATCAGTAGCTTCTTCGGCGCTTTTAGACAACAAAGAACCACCTGAGGTAGCATCCAATAAAGTCTTGCAATTAGGTTGAAGGCCATTCTTGAAAATGTGGATTTGCGTCAATTCGTCAAAACCATGCCCTTTGCACTTTCGAAGCATGGATTTAAATCTTTCCCATGCCTCATTCAATGATTCGTTGGCTCCTTGCGAAAACAGGGAGATAGCCATTTTGGATTCCATGAACCGGTTGTGGGAGAAAAATCTTTCAATGAACTTATCTTCCAACACGTTCCAATCCATCATTACTGCAGGTGTTTGATCCAAGTACCAATCTTTGGCTTTGCCGAGCAAAGCATGAGGAAATAATCTTTTGAACAACGGTAGCTCTTGAGCTTGATCAACTCCGGCTGCCAATGCTATCTCGTAAAATTTGTGAGAAAAGCAAAGGGGTCTTCATGGTCCATTCCGGTGAATGGACTTCCGTATAGCAAATTAAGAGTTCCCGTCTTCATCTCGGCTTGCCTTCCTGTGTGGTTGGCAAATTGAGCTGTATTCCTCGGACAGTTGACACATGGTGTAGAAGCGGGCGGTGGTTGTGGTGGATCCATGATAGGTGTGAAAGGTGGTGGGTGTGTTGTAGAAGAACCTTCTCCTGGTTCTTGTCGTTGTCTAGCTTGTTGCCTCCTTCGTCTGGTTCTGCTATTCAGTCTCCTTACGGTTCCTTCGATCTCGGGATCAAAAAGAAGTTGGTCCTCAGGAACCTACCCTCGCATAAAACGAAAGCTGCACACTAAACCAAACAAATTAACAAGCACAAGTCAAAAATTCGGAAGTTACAAATTTAGCAACTATTGCGATGCTCGCAATATCAATTCACAATCCCCGGCAACGGTGCCATTTTGTTGGATACAGGGTTAGACTATCGGGTTTTGTTATCGTCTCCACAGGGATTATGTGATATTGCCGCCGTTCGACAGTTGTTAAGTTCTTAACTTGTAGTAACAAGGGGGTTTTAGTTTGGTTACGGTAGCTTGCATAAAAAGTAAGAAATTGCGGTAAAAGTTTTGGTTTTATGATTTGAGAAAGATTGTCAAAGTTAGGGTTCGATGATCACTTTGCATGCATATGTTCGATCAAACAAAACTCATAAACTCCATTAGATGATAAACACATCCACAAAGTCCTCCCAATGTGTTTATCTCTAACACACATTGTGGGTTTTCCCATTTTGATTCATTGTTGATCTCTCAAACAATCTATCAAAATGACAACTTTTAGGTTTAACTTTTTTAGTGAACAAACTCATTCAATACTATCTCTAGCTAAAGAACAAAGATGGATGAAAACCTAGGTCAAGAGTTGGAAAACACCTTTCAATGATAAACCAACACAAAGAGTTATCAATAAAACAAGGTTTTCACCATATATTCATCATCAAAATTTTTACAAATGAAGATCAATCCATTTACATAGAAAGCTTATGATCATCTACATCTAACCTTGACAAAATGAAGGACTTAGCTACTCATTTTCATGGTAGCTTGTACAACAAGTTTCGGAAGAAGGTTGATCAACATTTGAGTCGAAGAATCGAGATTGGATGGGAATCCACCTTCTTTTTGTGAAATATTATCAAGAGAAGAAGAAAAATGAGAAAATGGGTTTCTAGGGTACAAAAAAATGATCCCAAGAAAAATGAAGATGAAAAGATGCTGAAAAATATCTAAGTGGCCTTTCCAAAAAGTAGCTCATGCTACTTATACTACTAGTTACTGAGTTGTCATGCTCGCTAGGCGAGCAGAATGGTTCGCCTAGCGAGCCCCAAAATAGGTCACCAGAAGTGCCTGCGCCCAGAGAAATCATCCAAGTCCTGTTTGCATATGTTCGCTAGGCGAACAATCCTTCGCTAGGCGAAGCCCACGCTTCTCTCCTTCGCTCCAGCGAGGTTTGATGTTTTGCTACTGGAATTTCTCGCTGGAAGCTCGCCTAGCGAATGTTGGTGATTTTGCCACTGGAAGCGTTCGCTACTTCCCTCGCCACAGTGAGTTTGATCATTTTGCTACTGGAATTGCTCGCTACCTGCTCGCTGGAGATCCGCCTAGCGAGTAATTAGCTACTTCCCTCGCCACAGCGAGTTCTGAAGGTTTTGCTACTGGAATTGCTCGTTGCTTCCTCGCTGGATGCTCGCCTAGCAGGTAATTAATAGCTTTGGTTCTGTCCAAGTCTGGGAGTGTTCGCTGGCATCTCGCTGAGTGCTCTCCTAGCGAGCACTTCGCTACCTCACTTGCCTAGCGAGCTTGCTGATGTTTGCATTCTTTCTTGGTTCCTTTGCCATCTTTCTTGTGCCTTTGTTTTCTACTCTTTCATGCCTAATTCCTGCACAATAACACACAAATTAAAGGTACCAAGATCATTTCGCATAGTATTGTAAATCAACAAAAGGAAGGGCGGTTTCAAACACTTTTAGTAGCCCATGCTACTTATAGTACTGGTTACTGAGCTGTCATGCTCGCTAGGCGAGCATAATGGTTCGCCTAGCGAGCCCCAAAATAGGCCACCAGAAGTGCCTGCGCCCAGAGAAATCATCCAAGTCCTGTTTGCATATGTTCGCTAGGTGAAGCCCACGCTTCTCTCCTTCGCTCCAGTGAGGTTTGATGTTTTGCTACTGGAATTGCTCGTTGGAAGCTCGCCTAGCGAATGTTGGTGATTTTGCCATTGGAATTGCTCGCCACCTGCTCGCTGGAGATTCGCCTAGCGAGTAATTGGCTACTTCCCTCGCCACAGCGAGTTCTGAAGGTTTTTCTACTAGAATTGCTCGCTGCTTCCTCGTTGGATGCTCGCCTAGCGAGTAATTGATAGCTTTGGTTCTGTCCAAGTCTGGGACTGTTCGCTGGCATCTCGCTGAGTGCTCGCCTAGCGAGCACTTCGTTACCTCACTCGCCTAGCGAGCTTGCTGATGTTTGCATTCTTTCTTGGTTCCTTTGCCATCTTTCTTGTGCCTTCGTTTTCTACTCTTTCATGCCTAATTCCTGCACAATAACACACAAATTAAAGGTACCAAGATCATTTCGCATAGTATTGCAAATCAACAAAAGCAAGGGCGGTTTCGAACACTTTTTCTACAAAAAGGAGTGAAAGATGCCCACATTTGATAGCTCAAATAAACACACTTTGGCATCTAACATATACTCGGCCTCGGTTGTAGAATCAGTAATTGTATCTTGCTTTGAACTTTTCCAGCTCACAGCATCACCGTTTAAGCAAAACACATAACCAGATTGCAATCTAAAGTCATCCTTACCTGTCTGGAAGCTAGCATCGGTGTATCCAATTACACCAAGCTCTTCCTGACCTCCATACATCAAGAATGAGTCCTTAGTCCTTCTCAAATACTTAAGGATATTCTTGACAACTACCCAATGAGCAACACCGGGATCAGATTGGTACCTACTCGTTGCACTTAAAGCATACTGTTAATTCCTTAGGATTGGCATTAATTTTAGAAAACAAATAATGTAATCATCTCTGCTGTTTTAATATGTTGGGTTGAAGAAATTCAACATCTGGACCAACGTGTCATGTACGATGTCACGACATCAGGTATGTGACATCGCACATGTGTAGAGAACTGAATTAATTAATTCAGTATATATTCTAGGATCAGCAAGGATATCTGGTGAATATCCTAACTCCCATGTGAAGGTCTTGAAGACTCAATCAGAAGATATATAGGCTCAAAATATGGAGATATATATGGAGAGATTCTAGGATTGAAGACCTTGTTTGTAGCAGAATTTTTCTGCTGAAGTTGTAACAGCAAAGAACAAGTCTGCTGCGATTTCTGAAGGCCCAAATCCAGTTGGGTGATAAGGTTATAAATAGCTGATTATAATCTAGTCTTTGGAAGCCTCCTAGAATGAAAATTTAGGGGTGTGTGTAAGGTAAACCTCCCAACCTGTGGGATGGTTACCATGTGTTTCTCAGTGGTAAAAGCTGAGAGTAATAGTAACTCAAAGCCTGTAGGCAAGAGTGATTTTGTTCTTGAATGAAGCTGTGAAGCAAGTTCAAGGTGTGTTAACATTACATTGTATTTGTAGTGATAGGAATGGAAACTGGAGGTTTCTATCTAGGAGTTCCTAGGTATAGATTGCATTGGGTAGGGATTAAGTGAAGAGTTGTAAACGGGTGAGTTTAACTCTGAATTAATACTGCTAATAGTGGATCTTCTTCCTGGCTTGGTAGCCCCCAGATGTAGGTCATGTTGGACTGAACTGGGTTAACAATTTCCTGTGTTTGTTTTCCTTCTGCATGTGTTTATTACTGCCATAACTCAGCAGGTATTCCAGTCAGCTTATCAATATGATAACTGACCTGGCATATAGCCTTCTGTTTGAATGTCAATCAGAAAGTTGCAACATTCATCATGGACAGTGCATACTGAATGATAAGCAGGTTAACTTCAGTTCAGTACTTATTTAAGTCTGTTCTTTTCAAGGATAACAGACCTGGTTGAAGGATCATAGTGAAGCTGTCAAACTGGATGTTTTGACAGTTGATTCTGAAGGCTGATACTGAAGTAGAGACTAGTTGGTCTTTTACAGTATTGCAAACTTAGCACAGCACGTTTCCAGGAACATAACAGACTCAGCATATGTTCTGGATGTCGAACTGAATGTTGTGACATTCATTCCCAACAGCAGGTGCTAAAGTGTAGGATAATTGGTTTCTCTAGTTCAGTATTTTTCTCAGGCTATTCTTCAGGGATTCAATAGCGTAGAGAAAAACCAGGAAACCAACTACTAACCTACAATTAATGAACCTAACAAATAGCCTAGTTGTTAGCAATCTAATAAGTGAAAATTAGATTAACGTGTTCAACCTTTAATCCAGGAAAAACAAGTAAAAGATATACACACTGGAACAATGTAACAGATGATGTCCACAAACAACAGTAAGACATCATGCTGATAACTGTGGAAGAAAACAACAGAAGTGAGTGCTAGGTTTGATTTCTGTTGAGTCTTTCTTCCTGATGCACAGAACCAGGTATTCATACATTCTAGGGTGACATAGAATGAGATGTCGTGACATCTGTGAACCTGTGCATATTAGTACAGTGGTGAATAACTATCTTGCTGTATTAGTTACAATGTTAGATCAGATGTCATGACGTGGAGTATAACATCTGAATTCTGACTACACCAGAATTTCAATTGGTATCAGAGCGGGCATCCTGTTCTGCTTCTGGATGAGATCCATGGGTGATACTTTCTGGTATCTTGCAAGAAGTTATGTTGGAACTAGTGGAAGGTTCTGAAAGTTCCCTGAATGGTCCATTGAAGTAGGTGGATGGACCGTTCATGACAGGAATAATGTGTACATGTATCTGGAGGTTGGCAATTGGCCTTTCGATGGGACATCTGTGCCAGTATTGAGTCACGTTCAAACTGGGTATGGACTTTGAGGCTGATATGGTGAAAAGTGTGTTCTTAGGTTGAGTGGTATTATGATTTCCGCTGCATAATACCTGGCAAAACTCAAACTCTGATGTAGTTTCCCCTCATGTGGATGAAAGGCTGTTGTGTTCAAGATTTCATCATAACCTCTGAAGATGTCAAAACTACTTGAGTCCCCTCAAGTCCACTCATCATGATGTTCTCACGTCAGGATGGTAAGAATCACCTGATCACTGATTCTTTTACACTCTTGGGTAGTGTATATGAAGACCTTGAAGTCTTTCAAGGAGGGTGGGTTCCAAGGAGGTGGAACCAATGTTCTATGTGATGGTAGAACATGTTGTTCAACAAGTATGCAGCTACTGGTTGAAGAACAGATGTTTTTAGGTGTCAAATAAAGGGATAATCTTGTTTGGAACCTACTCCTGACCTGGAAGAGGAGACATATGTGTGGGCTAAGTTGACAAGGGTAAGGTCAACTGTGTGTATGCTCAAGAAGGTCACATGTAGAGGTCTGGTCTCTAGAAGTGGAGCTGGGTGAGATGTGACATTGAGCAATCTCCTGCTGCTTGTCCTACTCCTGTAGATTGATCAGGGATGGATGGCTGGTCTCTGGAGTACTATGGAGTGTTGGAAGACAAGTCCTCTGGATGTTAGCAGTCAACAATGGGGTAACCTGACTGCTACTTCATTTCAGAGGATTGGGACCATGAATCTTGCTATTCAAGCACCACGATCAGAAGTGGCAATTCTTTCAAGGAGTGAGAATATGAAGATTCATAGGTTGGTTGATGTAGTATGCTCTGGCAATGCATATCTGCTATTGACTGGTGTTCCTCTAGTACTTATGGTCAGCTAAAGACTGATTGGTGTGGTAGGAGTATGCGTAGGTATAACTCATAGAGTTAGTTACCACTGGTAGGGATGGAGTATGTCAGGTTGAGACATGTCTGTACAATGCATGGATATTGGTGTGAAGTTTCCATGATTGTTAATTTGAGGGGGAGTTTTGGTTAACCTCCTCACATTTGGTCAGCCTAGGGTCTGGTTGGCTGTTGACCTGTGTCACATGGGCTCTGGTGGATGTGTGACACATTTGCAAGGAAGAATTCATCTCTCTCCTTCCTAAGGGTGAATTTAATCTGGGAAGACTTTCAAAATTGTCTAGGTGCTTGCAAGCAGAAGATGTTGACACAAGAAGAGTACTTTCAGAGTATTCTTATGGTGGAAGTATCTGAAAGGATAATCGGGAAAGGATTTAAGATCAATGTCTACTTGTGCCAAGTACAAGTGTTTAATTGATTATCCTTGGAGTTCAAGATAACTGATGTTCTTAAAGATGTTGGAACATCACTTCTTCAAGACCCTGTGCAGAATCACAGGAAGGATAGTACATTGGCTTATGATCTATCTCTTTGGTGGCAGCAAAAGCATATGATCTCTGACATGGTTTCCTGGCAAGAAACATGTTCAGCCTTGGTATGTACAAGAAGAAGAAGACATCATAGTCTTGATGGTGGTTACTTGGATCAGTTTATTTCTGATCTAGGTAAGGAAGTGCATTAGCTTATGCACACTGTGGAGTCAAGAACAAGTGGCAGCAGTCTTGACATCATGGAAACAGCCTTGCCTTAGGATGTGGAATCCTTGGTAGAGCTGAAGGGTTAGGTTCTAACTGGTCCTTCTGAAGACTCATACATCAGAGTGTCTGATGTCTTTGGAGAAGAAGCAGGGATTCATCAAGGTGTGAGCTTGGATGACTTAACTGCAAGCCTGCAGGATGGAGGTTGTTTACTCAAACTTGGTTCCACAATCAAGTCTATGAGAACATTGAACTCTTGTTCTGTGAAGGGAGGAAGTTCTTTCAAGTGGCAGAAGAAGGAGCTGAATTCAACAACTAGATGTCAAAACACAATGTTGAGACATTTGGTTCAACATCAGATTCTTAGTTGGTGAAGTGGCACATCAACTTGAGATAGAAAGGTCTACAGGGTTGTAGATTGGATACTTCAAAAAGCTTGAAGTTCTAATCTCACTTGGAAGGTCAGAATATCTTTGGGAGAAGTCTGATAAACTTGGGGGGGTCAAAAAGCAGCATTTGACCTTTTCATCTGAGGATTCATGAAGGAGGTAATCAACCAGTGGCAATTGGTTTACCTCAGAAGTGAGTTCGAAGAATCAAGATAATCAACATATGGCAGCTGATTATTCTTGAGGAAAGTCTGAGACAAATTACTCTTGAGTAGAAAAGTAGTAAGTTGAAGACTAAAGGAGGTGCTTTCTATTCATCCCTTGGAGCTTGTGGTAGGAGTTCTGAGATATCTATGGAAGAGTATCTCTTGTAATGGGATAAAAATGTATATTTCCCAATGAATGGCTGGGTTCTTCTTGATCAACCCGATGACTCAGTGATATCTGAAGTCTATCAGATGGTGTGCATTGTCTTGTTGTGAAGGATGTCCCAGCTGATGTTAGAACATCCAGTGAAGTGGTCTTCTGTTCTGATTAGAAGAGAGATTGACACAGAGTGTGAATGTGTTCAGCTAAGAGGGTTGAACAGAGGGTGTGCTCTTGAAGACATGAAGATGCGTCTTGTGTTTTCCATTCATCAAGTGGTCTGGATTCTCTATGAATCAGGAAGTATGTGAAGGTCCAACTTTGGGATGTTGGATATGCCCATGTGTGATCTCCAATCTTCAAGAGGAGAGTGGGGTGTCCATGACAGGGGGAGTTCTGGCCTTGAAGCTGCAAGTAATCATCAAGCTTGTGGTCTATGTGTACTCAGATAACCAGGTATGGCACCTTGTCAGCTATCAGGATGATGTGTCAAGACTGAGTGAGCTGAAGAATGTCTGACCGAATGTCATGACATTGCCCTGGACAATGCTGCTAATTCCTTCTAAAACTTAAAGTCAGTAGGAATTATGAAGGTGATGTGTCAAATTCGGGTAAATCAGAATAAGCCAGATGGCTACAGCTGTGTGGTACAGGGGGAGTAACCATCTGCTGAAGTGTGGGAATTTGACTGTATCAGTGCCAGATGTCAAGTCTCTACTGGAGGTATGACAGGAACCTTGGAAAATATTGAATACTAGCAGAATGCAGGAAAAAGCCGCGTGAAATGTTAAGACATCGCGTGCAACGTGTCTGACTGCATATATGGAATAGTCTCCATGCACTGGAACGGCTGTTTTGGAAAAGAAACAGTCAAGAGCTATAAAAGGTATTCAAAGATAATCTGAGATTTTGTTGGTGAATCTCTGACTGTTTCTCAGCAAAAATAAATGCATCTTGACCAAGCATTTATTTCTACCGGATATTCCTAAGCACGGGCTGGACTATTTAAAGGATGCAATAGCCCTCTTCCTCTCACAAGAAAAACACTCCATTCTCAGAATCATGGGGTATGTTAAGGTTTGGGCAAGCTGCGCCTGGATCTGGTTTTGTGAAGGGTGCCTTTACAAATGTTTAGCTAAAAAGGGGGAGAGAAATATACTCCTGGGGTTGAGAATGTACCAGAAGCAAGCCAACTATGGATGTGGCAGCAAACAGAAGTTGGCATCAGGCACAAAATCCACCAACTGGGTTTACCACTTGTGTCTTGTGATCTGAGTTAAGAAGACAGTTGTGCCTTGTGATCTGAGTTACATTGTCTATGTACTCAGCATTACATATTCTTCAGGAAGCTCTCCGGTTGAGGGGAAAGGTTCTGGTACAACTGAGTATTGTCCCTCTTCTTCCCCATGTACACCAACTTTGGTGTTTGTGGTGGTGGAGCCAATGACAGAGATGAAGAGCATTCCCAAATTGGGATGTTTTGTCCAGTGTATTGTTTATTTGTTTTAGCTAAAATTTGCCAAAGGGGGAGATTGTTAATTCCTTAGGATTGGCATTAATTTTAGAAAACAAATAATGTAATCATCTCTGCTGTTTTAATATGTTGGGTTGAAGAAATTCAACATCTGGACCAACATGTCATGTACGATGTCACGACATCAGGTCTGTGACATCGCACATGTGTAGAGAACTGAATTAATTAATTCAGTATATATTCTGGGATCAGCAAGGATATCTGGTGAATATCCTAACTCCCATGTGAAGGTCTTGAAGACTCAATCAGAAGATATATAGGCTCAAAATATGGAGATATATATGGAGAGATTCTAGGATTGAAGACCTTGTTTGTAGCAGAATTTTTCTGCTGAAGTTGTAACAGCAAAGAACAAGTCTGCTGCGATTTCTGAAGGCCCAAATCCAGTTGGGTGATTAGGTTATAAATAGCTGATTGTAATCTAGTCTTTGGAAGCCTCCTAGAATGAAAATTTAGGGGTGTGTGTAAGGTAAACCTCCCAATCTGTGGGATGGTTACCATGTGTTTCTCAGTGGTAAAAGCTGAGAGTAATTGTAACTCAAAGCCTGTAGGCAAGAGTGATTTTGTTCTTGAATGAAGCTGTGAAGCAAGTTCAAGGTGTGTTAACATTACATTGTATTTGTAGTGATAGGAATGGAAACTGGAGTTTTCTATCTAGAAGTTCCTAGGTATAGATTGCATTGGGTAGGGATTAAGTGAAGAGTTGTAAACGGGTGAGTTTAACTCTGAATTAATACTGCTAATAGTGGATCTTCTTCCTGGCTTGGTAGCCCCCAGATGTAGGTCATGTTGGACTGAACTGGGTTAACAATTTCCTGTGTTTGTTTTCCTTCTGCATGTGTTTATTACTGCCATAACTCAGCAGGTATTCCAGTCAGCTTATCAATATGATAACTGACCTGACATATAGCCTTTTGTTTGAATGTCAATCAGAAAGTTAAAACATTCATCAGGGACAGTGCATACTGAATGATAAGCAGGTTAACTTCAGTTCAGTACTTATTTAAGTCTGTTCTTTTCAAGGATAACAGACCTGGTTGAAGGATCATAGTGAAGCTGTCAAACTGGATGTTTTGACAGTTGATTCTGAAGGCTGATACTGAAGTAAAGACTAGTTGGTCTTTTACAGTATTGCAAACTTAGCACAGCACATTTCCAGGAACATAACA
Organism: Lathyrus oleraceus; assembly: GCF_024323335.1. Classification (NCBI taxonomy): domain Eukaryota; kingdom Viridiplantae; phylum Streptophyta; class Magnoliopsida; order Fabales; family Fabaceae; genus Lathyrus; species Lathyrus oleraceus. The sequence continues at coordinate 408,548,505 of NC_066584.1, forward strand.
GACTCAGCATATGTTCTGGATGTCGAACTGAATGTTGTGACATTCATTCCCAACAGCAGGTGCTAAAGTGTAGGATGATTGGTTTCTCTGGTTCAGTATTTTTCTCAGGCTATTCTTCAGGGATTCAATAGCATAGAGAAAAACCAGGAAACCAACTACTAACCTACAATTAATGAACCTAACAAATAGCCTAGTTGTTAGCAATCTAATAAGTGAAAATTAGATTAACGTGTTCAACCTTTAATCCAGGAAAAACAAGTGTAGCACCTCAAATTTGCACCTATCATTGTACATACATTCTCATATTAGGTCATAACATTTAACATAGTCCACTGCATAGCATTGCATTGTCCTTTGCCCCAAGTGCAAGATTATCAGTCAGATTAGGTCAAACTGGTCAGGAGGTCAGTCAATCAAGCAAGCAAGTGCAATTTCCATTGAGACAAGGCCCTAGGGTTGGTCCAACATGTTCACATGACCTAGGGGTCCTTTTGAAGTGATTTGGTCAAGGTTTGATGGTTCAGAAGTCATCAGTCAATGCACAGTCCATCAGAAACCCTAGAAAGTCAACTGTTGGTCAACTGTGCATTTAATCAGTGATTTGATGGTGGGAATTGGTTTGAGAGGGCTCAATCATGTCCATATAAGCATCATATAACATGTCAAACATCATCATGGAAGAATTTGAAGCCAGACAAGAAATTTCCAAAAATAGAAAGTTGACCTATAATTGGAATTTGCCAAAAATGGAAAGTCTTGATCCTCAAACTTACATCATGATACAAGCTTCAAATGAAATTTTTCCCAACATGAAACTTGAAGATCTTGTTCTCCCATTTCCAAAAAGTCCAAGAACACTCAATTCCCATGTATGGTTGGCAAGTTATGATCAAATCATTTTCAGAAATTTTTGAACTTCAAAGAGGCATATCTTCCAAACCATTTGGCCAAATTGGGTGGGGTTTTTTGCTACATGTCACATTTGATGCCCTCTTTCCAAATATGTCATCACATTTTACCAAAAACTCACCAATCAAAATGGCATTTTTGAAGTGGTTTGAATTATTTCAAGTAAGGTGAAAAATTGACTTTGCAAATTAACTATTTCCAACACCTTCCACCAATTGAAATGGTTCAGAAAACTCATTTGGAATATGTTTGAGGCCCAATTCGCAGCTTTTGGCTCATGCACATGCAACTTGAAGTGAAATGCACAAATTAGCGAAACACCTCTTTTAACAAATTTTGATTACCATTTCAATTAACCAGCTAATGCAAACCTTAAACAGAGTACATATACAACTTTTGGACTCTGAAAAACCCTAGCACACTTTCACCAAAACAGACTAAAACTCTTTTTCTCTCAAATCTTCATTTTTGCACATTGGAACTTTTCTTGGCAAAACCTCAAAGAACTCGAGCTTGGTTTGTTTTGCCATCATATACCAACTATTTGGAAGCTAGTGCAAGCATCATATTCCATCTACAAGGCCATTTTTCACACTGTTTCATTAAAGCCTCCTCACATGGCAGATCTGAATTGAAGCCATTCCAAGGATTGTTGAGCCACAAGTTACTATCCATTCATCATCTAAAGCATATTGGGGCATCTGTTTCAGCCATTTGAAGCCAAGCAACCACGATTCAACTCAGTTCTTCAAATCTGGTAAGAAATTCAAACCTCACCATTTCCAAAATTATGAGATGTTTATTGTAGACCTTTTTGTGCTGAGAACAATGAAGTTTGAATCGTGTGAAATGGCTGTGCATTGAGTGAGAAATTCGATTTTAAAGTTTCATGTTCAAATATGTTTGTGCCTTGTTCATCTTTGTTAGCTCGATTTAATGAATTTGGTTGTTGGATTATTGATGCATGATGTTTGCTGGTTCGAATGCCATGCTTGTTTTCAAAAACTGTGACCAAAATTTTTCACGATTTGAACAAGATGATGAATGTACACTGTTGCTTGCAAACCCTAGAACATTTGCCCAGATTTCTGTTTTGGATCGCGTTTGGCTGTTGCTGTTTTTGTCTTTGCATGCGGGCCACTGTTTCATAGCCATGCATGTATCACATGATGACACCTCCTTAAGTGAAACGATGCGTTTCACTTAAGGGATTACTATATTACCATTATGCCATTCCGTATCCATTAATCCAATTAAATCATTTTATTTTGTAATTTTTATTTCATTTTGATGCCAATCTTACAAAAATCATAAGTCAACCAATTATGATCCAAAATTCATGGGACTTTTTGCAAAATGTTCATCTCAATCTCTAGTTTTTTATCATATATTTTCCAGATTTTTGGAATGGATGGATTATTAATTATGCTAGGGTTTGTGACATGTGCTCATTTTTTGTACACTTTGCCAAATCAATTGTGAAATGATGATGCCTTATCCAATGACTTTGAATTTTTGTGTGCTTAAACTAGACACATTCATGGTGATTTTGGTGTAGAGTTTGTGAATTTATCATTGCTGGTTTGTGAGTTATGAGTTTTTGAATTAGGGTGTGACAATTTGTGTCACACCATTGATATCCAATTTCATGATTTTATTTACCTTGCCTAATGAACTCAATTTGGTCTGATTTTTTGCATGAACATGCTTATGAATGTTGAGAATATGTATGGATTTTTATGGAATTTTTGATGGCATTTCCTAATTGTTTGGGATTTTTCTCCCCTGTTTGACCAAAATGTTGACTTTTGTGACACTTGATGCCATATGCTTTGTGAAATTCTCATACATTATTGGATGGACCTGAAATTTGACATGTGATTAGTAGACATCTTAAGGTTTATCATGGTTTTAGTCCCATTCATTTATCATTTGCTATCACTGATTTATGATTTATTGAAGTTGATGTATGTTTGGTTGACTTCTTTGAGCATGTTTGAACTTGCCCTGCCTTTCTGATTTTCATTTCCCTACTTCCCGTGATCCAATTGAGCTGAAATTTGGTGTGCTTACCATGCTATGGATTATGTTTGATCATGATTTATTTGATGATTTTTGGAATTGTTTATGATTGGTTTTGAACTGAGTCTTGCTGTTGACTTCTATGAGCTTCCATATGCCATGCTTTGACCTAATCTGTCTGTGAAATGATGATGATGAATGATATGATTGTGGAACCAATTGAGTTTGTTTCTTGATTGTTTGAGCTTGATTTTGGACACTTGTCATTTGCTGTTTTGACTTTCTCATCCCCTTTTAACCCTAGGCTTGTCCTAGTGGTCCTGTTGCTCATGTTTGAGTTCATTTTTCAGGATAAGAAGCAATTGCCTTAGAGAGATCAATACAAGTTGAATGAGTTTGATTTGATTATCATGACTAACTTGTTTGTTTTGTAGCTTGCTTGGCTCATATGCTTGAGCCTTGTGCATTGCACAGTAAACTGATTGTGTTGACTGTTGACCTCTGTTTCATTTTGATTTAACTTTAACTTGTATACTGATGTTGTCTGACTGGTTTCAGGTACCTTTAGTTGCTTATAGTTCCTTGTGAACTTTGCTTTGCTTTGCTTGAATAGCAATTTGCATTGAGGTATAATTTCTCATCTTCATGTAGTCTGGAAGACCTGGCCTGTTACTTGGCCAGGCAACTGTCTGAAGTCCTCCTTAAGAGGCAATGTTTGTGATTGTTTACAATTTGTCCTTGTACATATTCAAAGACCTCCTAAGTGAAGAGGCAATTGGCAGAACCCAAGGGATATGCAATCTATCCCCTGCTATTTTGTGTGTCATCTGCTTTGCTCACGCCACTGTATTGATGCATTGCAGATACAAACCCAAGATCTTGTACAATTGTACAGTTGAGTCAGTATCAAATGTGTAGAAGGGTTCCCCCTTTCTGAACCCACACATTCTTGTCTTAAGCTCTCCCAGGCCAGGGATAAGAGCTGTGAAGTTTTATCTTCACTCACCTTTCATCCGCTTCACCTTGTCTCTCAATGTCAAGGTTAAGAGCACCATTAACCCTATTCCAGTTGGCTTCAATGCCTAACCTTTGTGTGAGCCCATTGCTTGTGTATAGTGTGTGCTACTTGTGCTTGTGTGTTTGTTTGACTTGCTTCCTGTGCAAGTTAGGTTTGGTTTAGCTTGCTTCCTGTGCAAGTTAGGTGTGGCTTGCTTCCTGTGCAAGTCACGTTTAGGATAGGCTTGCTTCCTGTGCAAGTTAGCTAGAAACCTTAACTTAGGGATGATTTTGCATGATAACATCTAGGCTCGAGTCGTAGTCTCCCTAGTTGTGTCTCCCTCTGTTATCTGGTTAGGCTAGTCCTTTTTCCCTCCGTAGGGGAACTACGTCGCCCTGATCCTCATACCAGATGAGGTACGTAGGCAGGAGATGAGCTGATCTCTCCGGGCGCCCTTTTGTTTTGTTTGTGTGAGTTGTTTATCCTTTTCTGGGTGGAGCCCGACGTAAGTCCAGCGATTGGCAGTTGGTTTCCTGTGTTTGTTTCGGTTCGGATGCTGATGTAAGTCCAGTGATTGGCATTCAGGCTCCACGTTTGCCCTTGCCTGTGTTTGTTTGTGTGCGTGTCAGCCGAGCTACGAATGCTCTGATTCTTCTTCGTCCAAGAAGATACGTATGCATAGGATGTGATATCCTAGCGAGCATGTGTCGTTTCCCCAGTCCGAACTACTTCGACTCTGATGTCTATGCCTGATAGACTAAGTAGGCCCAGGATGCGATATCCTGCCGAGTCAGTCTTGTCTGTTTTCTTGTGTCTCTTTCAGCCAGTGTGTGTGAGTGAGTAGTATTATAGCAACCATTTTCCTTCCTATTGTGCGTGGATCCCGTCGAGTACGACGGATGCGTAGGGGTGCTAATACCTTCCCTTCGCATAACCGACTCCCGATCCCATTCTCTTTGGTCGCGAGACCACATCTTTTCCAGGTTTACTCTGAGCGTTTCCTTTCCCTCTTTTGGGATAAATAACGCACGGTGGCGGCTCTGTTGTTCTTGTTTTCCCGCCGGTTTTTCGCGTAATGCGACAACAAGTAAAAGATATACACACTGGAACAATGTAACAAATGATGTCCACAAACAACAGTAATACATCATGCTGATAACTGTGGAAGAAAACAACAGAAGTGAGTGCTAGGTTTGATTTCTGTTGAGTCTTTCTTCCTGATGCACAGAACCAGGTATTCATACATTCTAGGGTGACATAGAATGAGATGTCGTGACATCTGTGAACCTGTGCATATTAGTACAGTGGTGAATAACTATCTTGCTGTATTAGTTACAATGTTAGATCAGATGTCATGACGTGGAGTATAACATCTGAATTCTGACTACACCAGAATTTCACATACGAGACATCTGGTCTAGTACATAACATGGCATACATGATAGATCCTATTGCAGATGCATATGGAATCTTATTCATGTGATCCCTTTCTTTCTTATTTGAAGGGGATTATGTTTTTGATAGACACATGCCATGTTGCATAGGTATAAATCCTTTCTTGGAATCATGCATATTAAAGTGTCTCAGCATTTTGTCTATATATGTACTCTGACTTAGGCCAAGCAGTTTATGTAATTTATCTCTATAGATCCTGATTCCTAATATATAGGCTGCTTCACCTAGGTCCTTCATAGAAAAGCATTTCCCCAACCAATACTTTACTTATTGTAGGGTAGGACATCGTTTCCAATGAGTCAATTATCATCTACATACAATACCAGGAAGACGATCATGCTCCCATTAACCTTCTTGTAGATACAAGGCTCATCTTCATTCTTGATGAATCCATATTGTTTTACTGTTTCATCAAAACGAAGATTCCAGCTTCTGGAAGCTTGCTTAAATCCATAGATTGATCTTTGTAACTTACATATCTTTTGGGCTTCTTTTGGTATGTCAAATCCTTCAGGATGTGTCATGTACACATCCTCAAGAAGATTCTCATTAAGGAAAGCAGTTTTGACATCCATCTGCCATATTTCATAATCATGATATGCAGCGATAACAAGTAAAATCTGAATAGATTTAAGCATTGCAACTGGTGAAAAGGTTTCATCATAGTCAACCCCATGAATTTTTTTATATCCTTTTGCAACCAGTCTTGCCTTATAGGTATGTACCTTACCATCCATGTCAGTCTTCTTTTTGAAGACCCAATTGCATCCTATAGGTTTAACTCCTATAGGAGGCTCTACCAAGGTCCAAACCTGGTTTGTGTACATGGAATCCATTTCAGATTTCATGGCTTCTAGACACTTCTTAGACATGGGACCAGTTATGGCCTCTTGGTAGGTCACAGGCTCATCTTGATCCATGAGTAATACATCACCTTGATCAGTTATGAGATATCAATATCTCTCAGGTAGGTGACGTATCCTGCTTGACCTATGTTGGTCTTGTTCTACTTGAGCAGGTTGCTCTTCCACAACTACTTGTGTTTCCTGCTCTAATTCCTCCATAGGTGTATCAATGCTTTGTGATTCTTGAATTTCTTCAAGCTCTACTTTCCTCCAACTTATTCCTTTGGAAATAAAATCCTTTTCTAGGAAAACTCCAGTTCGAGCGGCAAACACTTTTCCCTCAGAAGGATTATAGAAGTAATACCCTCTTGTTCCTTCAGGATACCCCACAAATAAGCATTTGTCAGATTTGGGATCAAGCAGTTGAAATTTGTCGTTTCACATAAACTTCGCAACCTCAACTCTTCATGTAAGACATACGTGGTTTCTTACCACTCCATATCTCATATGGTGTCTTCTCAACCTTTTAGGATGGAACACGATTAAGTGTGTAAGTTGTTGTCAATAGTGCATGTCCCCAAAAGGAGTTTGGAAGATCGGCATGACTCGTCATGGATTGGACCATGTCTAACAAGGTTTGATTTCTTCTCTCAGATGCACCGTTCCATTGAGGTGTTCCAGTAGGAGTAAGTTGGAATAGGATCCCACACTCTTTCAGATGGTCATCAAACTCTAGGCTTAAATATTCACCACCTCGATCTGATATAAGAGTTTTAATATTCTTACCTAGTTGGTTTTGTACTTCATTCTTGAATTCCTTGAACTTTTCAAAGGACTCTGATTTGTGTTTCATTAAATACACATAACCATATCTACTGAAATCATCAGTAAATGTGATGAAGTACTGAAAACCTCTTATGGCTGGTATGTTCAGTGGTCCACATACATCAGTATGTATGAGGGCCAAAAGATCATTAGCTCTTTCACCATTTCCTGTGAATGGAGACTTTGTCATCTTTCCAATTAAATAAGATATGCATGTCTCATATGATTCATAGTCAAAAGAGTCCAAGAGTCCATCTTTATGGAGTTTGGAAATGCGTTTCTCATTTATGTGTCCTAATCGACAATACCAAAGGTAAGTTGGATTTAACTCATTAGGTTTCATCCTTTTAGTATTAATGTTATAAATAGGCATTTCAAGACCAAGGACATATAGTCCATTATTCATTTGTGCAGTAGCATAGAATATATCATTCAAATAAGTGGAGCAACAATTGTTCGTTATTATAAATGAAAAACCAAACTTGTCCAAACAAGAAACGGAAATAATATTCCTGCTAATTGCAGGTACATAATAATAGTTCTCTAACTGAATTATTAAACCACTAGGTAAATTCAATACATAAGTTCATATGGCTAAAACAACAACCTTTGCTCCATTGCCAACTCGTGGATCAACTTCACCTTTTGCCAACTCTCTACTCCTTTTTAGCCCCTGCACATTGGTACAAATGTGAGAACCGCATCCAGTATCTAATACCCATGATGCAGAAGTAGATAAATTAATTTTAATAACAAAAATACCTGAAGTTGAAGTCTCTACTCCATTCTTCTTATCTTCCAGGTACTTTGGACAGTTTCTCTTCCAGTGTCCGGTCTTACCGCAATGGAAGCAGGTGCCTTCCTTTGCTATGCATCCACTAGGCTTCAAAGCAGGAGCATTGGGTTTGGGTTTGGCAACTTCCTTGCCTTTCCCTTTATCAGCCTGCTTGGTGGGTCTTTTGTTCTGTCTCTTTCCATTTTCGATCATCAGAATGGACTTCCCTTTTGACTTCAGATTCTGCTCAACAATTCTTAACATGGCTAGCAGTTCAGGAAGAGATTTGTCCATATCATTCATATTGAAATTAAGGACAGATTGACTGAATCTATCTGGCAACGATTGCAAGATCAAATCAGTCGCAAGTTCCTTTCTGAGGGGAAAACCCAATCTCTCAAGGTTCTCCACATACCCAATCATCTTGAGCACATGGGGACCTACAGGGGCTCCCTCAGCTAACTTGCCTTGAAAAGGGATTTTCAAACTTCAAACCTTTCATGCCTTGCCTGCTCTTGATAGAGCATCTTCAGGTGTTCCATCATATCGAACGCTGCCATGTTCTCATGTTGCTTTTGCAACTCTGAGTTCATAGTAGCTAGCATGAGGCAAGCAGTTTCATTAGCATCATCGACATGCTTCTTATAAGCATCTCTTTCTGCCTTAGGTGCAGAACTAAGAGGCTCCTCTTCAGAAACAGGTTTCTCCAAGACATACAGCTTTCTATCATGTTTGAGGATAATCCTCAGATTTCGGTGCCAATCCAGAAAATTTGTCCCAGACAATTTTTCCTTATCAAGGATTGATCGCAAAATATTGTTAGAGGTGTTTGTTTTCATGGTAATCTACATGAAAGTAATGAAAATATAAGTATCAATAACATATTTAATTAGGCCTTTAATTAAATATGCTCCACTATTTTACTCAAAATAAATGACCCTCACCATTTGATTCGGAAAATCCCGTTAGAAGATTTTCTAGTGGGTCGAGATCCACATTTCACTTTGTTTTAAGTCCGCGTAGGCGGATTACACAAAACTAGGTTATTTAGGTAGGAACTCCTTCCAATTGTATCTAATACAACTCACAAATATTTTATTTGGGTGAATAACTCCTTATTCCAATCCATCACATGGATCATTTCCAACTCTTGCTTCTAAACATATATAATATTATTATATTTTATTTAGTTAAGTTTGACCCATTGTTTTAACAATTGGATATTACAATTATCCCATCGCACCTTACTAATATAGAATATACACCTCGCGTAGGCGAAACCTACATTATTCGATACTAGTCTTGATGAGTGCTAAAACATGGAAAGCATAAACTTAATATTTAATTTGAGGGAATTTGCAATTATTCTGATCTCACCGGCTTATTTATCATATAAATCGTCTCTCATATGCATCAACATTCATTCACATGCATCAACATACATAATGAAACAGTTATGACCCCTAGCGCAATTGTTCTCCCAAGCCAATGAGAGAACCTAAGCTAACCTAATAACGATCTAAGCTTCTCCAAGCAAGATCTTCAAGGTTGTCCTCCTTTGATATTGTATTCTTCTCTTTATTCATAACATTACATTATATAAAAGAAACACGTTTTACATACGAGGGAGTGAGATGAGAAAAGAAGTTACATTAAGAGATTAAAAGAGAGGCACGACATGCATGTCGTATTTTAAAATCCCAAAACAAAATAAAGGAAACCTAAGGCCATAACCGATCATCACAAGATAATAATAATAATAATAAACACATTATTATTATTAATTTAAATTTTGTTAATTAATTAAAATCAAATTAAATTTCGGCGACCGATCACACTATGCAGAGTTAGTCGGGGGTCCGCTGCCCGGTCAGAGGACGGGGGTTCCACTGCCCCATCAACGGACGGTGGTTATGCTGACCAGTCCGCGGACGGTGGTTCCGCTGATCGTTCAGCGGACGGGGGTCAAGGGGGAATCCCCCCCTTGCGGGGTTGTTAGGGGCAGCGCCCCGACGCAAAATTTTAATGAATAATTCATTTGAAATCGACGTCGTTTTTCGCATCAACAATTGATAATTTAAAGCAAAACTCTTGCGCAATCACAACCCTAATCGCATAACTCGTTGATAGCATATCCCTTGTGTCGTCATTAACCCTAATGCACCAATTTCAGACCGTCAAACACACCTCGATTGTTAATTCAGTATGATTAATCAACGCGTCATTGCTTCACCATACTAATGTCGGATCAAGAAGCAAATGACCATTGACTCGCTCAAAGGAAAACAACCATTAAGTGTTTGAATGAACGAAATAGAAACAATATATCATATATATAGTATTTTGCATCAGGATTACTTATATCATATATATAACTTGATCGATCTCAATTGCATAACCTATGGACAATCGATGTATCGCTGCTTCACTATACTAACGTCGGATTCCAAAGCATAGTCAACATCAATCATCTAAATCGTACACACGTGATGCCAAATTTAATTACTCGTTTATTCTTTAATTCATTATGTCTTTTAATCGTATTAATACAGAAAATACAGAAAATAAACAGCTATCAGATGCATGGTTTCGTAAGTGGCTTTGATACCACTGAAGGAGAAGAGCGATCCAAAATGCAGCGGAATTTAAAAAAATTTCTCCTTTAGTGATCCTTACGAATGGGCATGACTAGTGATAAAATTGTTACCTCTTGTGGCGATTGAAACCTTTGATGGAGATCTACGGAGCGATCACGAACATTGAATGGTGACAACGCCTCTACTCAGTCCACACGAACGGATTCCTTCAATCTCAGTGCTAGCTGCTACGAATGAAGGCTTTGAGTCAGAGAGAGAGAGAGAGAGAGAGAAATGAAATTACAATTGCACAAATGCTTTTACACAAGGGTTCTATTTATAGAACCACTTGTATGGGTTGCAAGCTAAAAAGCCCACTTAAGTGTATGTGGCCCATATCTTATAATATGCAAAAATCACATAAGTGCGTGGTACCTTACCATATTTCGTATTCTACTTAAGTACACCGTACCTTAAGATGTTCTACAATTCACTTAAGTGCACCGTACCTAATGGTGTTCCTTAGTTACTCTATCTCTCATCAATCCGTCCTTTTGTGTGTGATCCTGTAGGCTTTCGCGGCATTGGCAATTATATTAAATCACGTATTTAACATAATAAACAGTGAGCGGTATCTAGCAACACATCACTACTACCTAAGACACGAAAATGTCATGTGATCTGACATATCCTTTTATGATAATACTTATGTGTACAATTACCCTTTTGCCTTTTGTCTATATTGAACACAAGGCATAGACCATGTCATCCTTGTCCAGTTTAATATTGGGCCCGTAGACATTTATCCTATCACACAGGATGGGAAAATTCCATCTAGGCCACTCATGTCCCTCAGCATGCTTCGTGGAGTACCCATCAACTGCCTTTATGGTCATCCAGTTACGGACAATGTTTGATCAGCAATAAGGCACTCGACTCTACATCTAGGGTCCATAGTGGTTTCAGGTCGAAGGTTGGTATACACCATTATCACCATGAGAATAACTTATGACACTTTGCATAATATTCTATATAGTATTCTCATAGCGGGTCAATCCAGTATAAATATTACTCTTAATATTCATACCTATGTTTAAGACTTGATAACTCCTTATCCATGATCCATGAGATGTGATAATCAGTCTATATACATAATAGTATTAATGTTTTAATGTTATCCCATTTCACAATAAAGCTCGACTACGGATATTTTAAAAATAGTGTCCTTATGTTTTATGGGATCTCATGATTAGGTCACACTTGATACATTAAACAGACTAGCTATTCTAGGGACTTTATTAAACAAACATAATAAAGAAAAAGCCTTTTATTATTAATAAATAATTCGATATAAGTAACAAAAGTATTAGCCTCTAGGGCTTACACCAACATGTTCATGCATTCATGCATCATAACATCCTTTATCCATTTTCAAGGAGAAATTACTCGGATTATTGCAAACTTGGACAAAGAAAGTCCCTTGGAATATTATACCGGTTTGACCCTTGATGTCCCTTCGATAAAAAATACTGGTATGTCCCTCGATGTCCCTTTGATAAAAAAATACTGGTATGTCCCTCTGTTGTCCCTCGGATTGATGTTACACCGATTTGTCCCTAAAGGTTGTGATGTCTGTATTATTCTCCAAGTTTGCAATAAATCGGGTTATGATCCTTGAAGATGGATAAAGCATTTGTATTGAAAATTGTCAAAAAAAACTTTGGTTATCATTTTAGTTTCAAGGATTCAAAAGTATACTCATTTGTAAACTTCTTTCATTTGTTTAGGATGTCTTCGTTAAAAGAAACTAGGAGTCGGTTCCAGTTTAGTTTTCCCAATCCAGATTTGTCTCTATTACAAGACTCGGCCACTCGTATGGAAGACCTTGATGGGTTTAGGAAGACGTATGGAAATCTCTTATCTTTGATGAAAGTGGAAGTGGATAGCATGGCTTTAAGGATTCTTTCACATTTTTATGACCCAACATATCATTGTTTCACTTTCCCCGATTATCAATTGTCTTCGACTCTCGAAGAATTCGCTTACATTACGAGAATTCTAATCTGTAATAAGGTTCATTTTATTGGAGGAGAGAAGGTACCAAAGTCCCACATTATTAGGGCATCTCTACATGTTCCAAAGGTTGAAGTAGAAAATAGTCTCGCCACTAAAGGGGGAATTTACGGTTTCCCCATCAAGTACTTAATGGAAAGAGCTTCACATTATGCTAACATGGGGAGTAATGATGTTTTTGAGGCAATCTTGGCCTTGATGATTTATGGGATTCTACTCTTTCCAAGCTTTAAAGACTTTGTCGATATGGATGTTATTCGGGTTTTCATGACTTGTAATTCGGTCCCTACTCTTCTAGGAGATGTGTATTACTTCATCCACTTTAGGATCGAGAAAA